>NW_027278544.1:0-174973 GCF_030028105.1 Mobula birostris | reverse complement strand
GGAAGTTATGAGAGGTGCGTGAAAACCCAGCGACATTGGGGACATTATGAGATGTGCATGAAAACACGGTGATATTGGGAAAGGTATGAGAGGTGTGCAGAAACACAGCGATATACGGGAATGCATGAGAGGTGCGCGAAGGCACAGTGATATAGGGGATGGTATGGGAGGTGCACGAATACACAGCGATATAGGGGACGTTATGAGATGTGCGCAAAAATACATCGATATAGTGGAAGGTATGAGAGGTGCGCGAAAACACAGCGATATAGGGAAAGCTATGAGATGTGCATGAATACATGGCGATAGTCGGGAAGCCATGAGAGGTGTGCGAAAACACAGCGATATAGGGGAAGGTATGAGAGGTGCGCGAAAAGACAGCGATATAGGGGAAGGTATGAGAGGTGCACGAAAACACAGCGATATCGGGGAAGGTATGTGAGCTGCGCGAAAACAGGGCAATATAAGGGAAGGTATGAGAGGTGCACTAAAACACAGCGATACAGGGTAAGGAATGGGAGGTGTGCGAAAACATGGCGATATAGGGAAAGGTATGAGAGATGTCCGAAAACACAGCGATATAGGGGACGCTATGGGACGTGCGCGAAAACACAGTGATATAGGGGAAGGTATGAGAGGTGTGCGAGAATACAGCGATGTAGGGGAAATTATGAGAGGTGCGTGACAACACGGCGATACAGGGGAATGTATCAGAGGTGTGAGAAAACACAGCGATATAATGGAAGTAAGGACAGGAGCGAAAAGATAGCGATATAGGTGAAGGCATGAGAGGTGCGTGAAAACACAGTGATACAGGGGAAGCTATGAGAGGTGAGCAATAACACAGCGATTAAGATGAAGCTATGGGATGTGTGCAGAAAGACAGCGATATAGGGGGAAGGTATGAGAGGTGCGTGAAAACACAGCGACGTGGGCGTAGCTATGAGAGGTGCGCGAAAGCACAGCGATATAAGGGACGGTATGAGATGTGCATGAATACACGGCAATATTGGGGAAGCCATGAGAGATGCGCGAAAACACAGCAATATAGGGGAAGGTATGAGAGGTGCACGAAAACACAACGATAAAAGGGAAGGTATGGGAGGTGCGCGAAAACAGGACGATATAGGGGAAGGTATGAGATGTGTGCGAAGGCACAGCGATATAGGGGATTCTATGGGAGGTGCGCGAATACACAGCAATATGGGGGACGTAAAGAGATGTGATAAAAAACACGGCGATATAGGGGAAGGTATGAGAGGTGCGCAAAAATACAGCGATATAGGAGAAGTTATGAGAGGTGCGTGAAAACACAGCGATATAGGGGAAGGTATGAGAGGTGCACGAAAACACAGCGATATAGAGGAAGGTATGGGAGGTGCGCGAAAACACAGTGATATAGGGGAAGACATGAGAGGTGCTCGAAAACAGGGCTATATAGTGGAAGCTATGGGATATGCGTGAAAACATGGCGATACAGGGAAAGGTATGAGAGCTGCCCGAAAACACAGCGATACAGGAGATGCTATGGGTCGTGCGCGAAAACACACTGATATAGTGGAAGGTATGAGAGGTGTGCAAGAACATGGCTATATAGGGGAAATTATGCGATGTCTGCGAAAACACGGCGATATATGTGAAGTTATGAGAGGTGAGTGAAAACACAGCGATATAGGGGAAAGTGTGAAGGTATGAGAGGTGCACGAAAACACAGCTATATAGGGGAAGGTATGAGAGGTGTGCGAAGGCACAGTGATATAGGGGACGGTATGAGATGTGCGTGAAAACATGGAGATATCGGGGAAGAAATGAGAGATGCGTGAAAACACTGCGATATAGGGGAAAGTATGAGAGGTGCGCAAAAGCACGGCGATACAGGGGAATGCATCAGAGGTGCGAGAAAACACAGCGATATAGGGGAAGTTATGAGAGAAGCAAAAACACAGCGATACAGGGGAGACATGAGAGGTGCACGAAAACAGGGCAATATACTGAGAGCTATGGGATGTGCATGAAAACAGGGCGACATATAGGAAGGTATGAGAGCTGCGCGAGAACACAGCGATATAGAGGAAAGTAGGAGAGGTGCGCGAAAACTTGGCGTTATAGGGGAATGCATCAGAGGTGTGAGAAAACACAGCGATGTAGGGGAAGACATGGGAGGTGCGCGAAAACATGGCAATATAGTGGAAGCTATGGGACGTGCGCGAAAACACAGTGATATAGGGGATGGTATGAGAGGTGTGCGAGAACACGGCGATATAGGCGAAATTATGAGAGGTGTGCGAAAACACGGCGATACGGGAGAATATATCAGATGTGCGAGAAAACACAGCGATATAGGGGAATTAATGAGAAGAGCGAAAACATAGCGATCTTGGTGAAAACATGAGAGGTGCGCGAAAACACGGCGATATAGGGGAAAGTATAGGGGGTGTGCGAAAACAGGGCGATATAGGGGAAGTAATGAGAGGAGCAAAAAACATAGCGATCTCAGTGAAGACATGAGAGGTGCGCGAAAACACGGTGATATGGGGGAAGCTATGAGAGGTGAGCAAAGACACGGCGATACAGGGGAAGCTATGAGAGGGTAGCAAAAACACAGCGATAAAGGTGAACCTATGGGATGTGCGTGAAAAGGCAGCAATATAGGGGAAGCTATGAGAGGTGCGCAATGCACAGCGATATAGGGGATGCTATGGGAGGAGCGTGAATACACAGCGATATAGGGGACGTGATGAGATGTGCATGAAAATGCAGGTTTATTAGGGAAGGTATGAGAGGTGCACAAAAACACAGCGATATTGGGGAAGGTATGGGAGGTGCGTGAAAACAGGGCGATATAGGGGAAGTTATGAGATGTGCGCGAAGGACAGCGATATAGGGGATGCTATGAGAGGTGCGCGAAAACACCGTGATATAGGGGAAGACATGAGAGGTGCGCAAAAACAGGGCAATATAGTGGAACCTATGGGATGTGCGCGAAACCACGGCGATACAGGGGAAAGTATCAGAGCTGCGAGAAAACACAGCGATATAGGGGACGCTATGGGACATGCGCAAAAAAAACAGTGATACAGGGGAAGGTATGAGAGGTGTGCGAGAACACGGCGATATAGGGGAAATTGTAAGAGGTGCGCGAAAACATGGCAATACAGGAGAATGTATCAGAGGTGCGAGAAAACACAGCGGTATAGGGGAAGTAATGATAGGAGTGAAAACATAGCGATATACGTGAAGACATGCGAGATGCGCGAAAACACGGCGATATAGGGTAAGCTATGAGAGGTGAGCAATAACACAGCGATCAAGGTGAAGCTATGGGATGTGCACGAAAACAGCGATGTAGGCGAAGCTATGGGAGGTGCGCGAAAACACAGCGATATAGGGGACAGTATGAGATGTGCATGAATACACGGCGATATTGGAGAAGCCATGAGAGGTGCCAGAAAACATCGCGATATACGGGAAGGTATGAGAGGTGTGCAAAAACACAGCGATATAGGAGAAGTTAAGAGAGGTGCGTGAAAACACAGCAATATAGGGGAAGGTATGAGAGGAGCACGAAAACACAGTGATATCGGGGGAGGTATGGGAGGTGCGCGAAAACAGGGCGACATACGGGAATGCATGAGAGGTGCGCTAAGGCACAGTGATATAGGGGATGGTATGGGAGGGCGCAAATACACAGCGATATAGGGGACGTTATGAGATGTGCATGAAAACACATCAATATAGGGGAAGGTATGAGATGTGCACAAAAATACATCGATATAGGGGAAGGTATGAGAGGTGCGCGAAAAAAGCGATGTAGGTGAAGCTATGGGAGGTACGCGAAAGCACAGCGATATAGGGGAAGGTATGAGATGTGCATGAATACACGGCGATAGTCGGGAAGCCATAAGAGGTGGGCGAAAACACAACGATATAGGGGAAGGTATGAGAGCTGCGTGAAAACACAGTGATATAGGGGAAGGTATGAGAGGTGCGTGAAAACCTAGCGACATTGGGCACGTTATGAGATGTACATAAAACCATGGTGAATTTGGGGAAGGTATGAGAGGTGTGCAAAAACACAGCGGTATACGGGAATGCATGAGAGGTGCGCGAAGGCACAGTGATATAGGGCATGGTATGGCAGGTGCGCGAATTCATAGCGATATAGGGGAAGGTATGAGATGTGCGCAAAAATACATCGATAAAGAGTAAGGTATTAGAGGTGCACGAAAACAGCGATGTAGGCGAAGCTATGGGAGGTGCGCGAAAACACAGCGATATAGGGGAAGGTATGAGATGTGCATGAATACACGGCGATAGTCGGGAAGCCATGAGAGGTGTGCGAAAACACAGCGATATAGGGGAAGGTATGAGAGCTGCGTGAAAACACAGTGATATTGGGGAAGGTATGAGAGGAACGCGAAAACAGGGCGATATAGGGGAAGTTATGAGAGGTGCGTGAAAACCCAGCGACATTGGGGACATTATGAGATGTGCATGAAAACACGGTGATATTGGGGAAGGTATGAGAGGTGTGCAGAAACACAGCGATATACGGGAATGCATGAGAGGTGCGCGAAGGCACAGTGATATAGGGGATGGTATGGGAGGTGCGCGAATACACAGCGATATAGGGGACATTATGAGATGTGCGCAAAAATACATCGATATAGGGGAAGGTATGAGAGGTGCGCGAAAACACAGCGATATAGGGAAAGCTATGAGATGTGCATGAATACATGGCGATAGTCGGGAAGCAATGAGAGGTGTGCGAAAACACAGCGATATAGGGGAAGGTATGAGAGGTGCGCAAAAAGACAGCGATATCGGGGAAGGTATGTGAGCTGCACGAAAACAGGGCAATATAAGGGAAGGTATGAGAGGTGCACTAAAACACAGCGATACAGGGTAAGGAATGGGAGGTGTGCGAAAACATGGCGATATAGGGAAAGGTATGAGAGATGTCCGAAAACACAGCGATATAGGGGACGCTATGGGACGTGCGCGAAAACACAGTGATATAGGGGAAGGTATGAGAGGTGTGCGAGAATACAGCGATGTAGGGGAAATTATGAGAGGTGCGTGACAACACGGCGATACAGGGGAATGTATCAGAGGTGTGAGAAAACACAGCGATATAATGGAAGTAAGGACAGGAGCGAAAACATAGCGATATAGGTGAAGGCATGAGAGGTGCGTGAAAACACAGTGATACAGGGGAAGCTATGAGAGGTGAGCAATAACACAGCGATTAATATGAAGCTATGGGATGTGTGCAGAAAGACAGCGATATAGGGGAAGGTATGAGAGGTGCGCGAAAACACAGCGACGTGGGCGTAGCTATGGGAGGTGCGCGAAAGCACAGCGATATAAGGGACGGTATGAGATGTGCATGAATACACGGCAATATTGGGGAAGCCATGAGAGATGCGCGAAAACACAGCGATATAGGAGAAGTTATGAGAGGTGCGTGAAAACACAGCGATATAGGGGAAGGTATGAGAGGTGCACGAAAACACAGCCATATAGAGGAAGGTATGGGAGGTGTGCGAAAACACAGTGATATAGGGGAAGACATGAGAGGTGCTCGAAAACAGGGCTATATAGTGGAAGCTATGGGATATGCGTGAAAACATGGCGATACAGTGAAAGGTATGAGAGCTGCCCGAAAACACAGCGAGACAGGGGATGCTATGGACGTGCGCGAAAACACACTGATATAGTGGAAGGTATGAGAGGTGTGCAAGAACATGGCTATATAGGGGAAATTATGCGATGTCCGCGAAAACACGGCGATATATGTGAAGTTATGAGAGGTGAGTGAAAACACAGCGATATAGGGGAAGGTGTGAAGGTATGAGAGGTGCACGAAAACACAGCTATATAGGGGAAGGTATGAGAGGTGTGCGAAGGCACAGTGATATAGGGGACGGTATGAGATGTGCGTGAAAACATGGAGATATCGGGGAAGAAATGAGAGATGCGTGAAAACACTGCGATATAGGGGAAAGTATGAGAGGTGCGCAAAAGCACGGCGATACAGGGGAATGCATCAGAGGTGCGAGAAAACACAGCGATATAGGGGAAGTTATGAGATGTGCATGAAAACACGGCGATATAGGGATAGGTATGAGAGGTGCATGAAAACGCAGCGTTATAATGGAACATATAGAAGGTGCGCGGAAACAGGGCGCTATAGGGGAAGGTATGAGAGGTGCACGAAGGCACATTCGATATAGGGGATGCTATGGTAGGTGCGCAAAAACACAGCGATATAGGAGACGGGACGAGATGTGCATAAAAACGTGGCGATATAGGGGGAGGTATGAGAGGTGCGCGAAAACTTGGCGTTACAGGGGAATGCATCAGAGGTGCGCGAAAACTTGGGCCTTACAGGGGAATGCATCAGTAGTGCCAGAAAACACAGCAATGTAGTGGAATACATGAGAGGTGCGTGAAAACAGGGCAATATAGTGGAAGCTATGGGATGTGCACGAAAACACTGCGATACAGGGGAATGTATCAGAGGTGTGAGAAAACACAGCGATATAATGGAAGTAAGGACAGGAGCGAAAACATAGCGATATAGGTGAAGGCATGAGAGGTGCGTGAAAACACAGTGATACAGGGGAAGCTATGAGAGGTGAGCAATAACACAGCGATTAATATGAAGCTATGGGATGTGTGCAGAAAGACAGCGAGACAGGGGAAGGTATGAGAGGTGCGCGAAAACACAGCGACGTGGGCGTAGCTATGGGAGGTGCGCGAAAGCACAGCGATATAAGGGACGGTATGAGATGTGCATGAATACACGGCAATATTGGGGAAGCCATGAGAGATGCGCGAAAACACAGCAATATAGGGGAAGGTATGAGAGGTGCACGAAAACACAACGATAAAAGGGAAGGTATGGGAGGTGCGCGAAAACAGGACGATATAGGGGAAGGTATGAGATGTGTGCGAAGGCACAGCGATATAGGGGATTCTATGGGAGGTGCGCGAATACACAGCAATATGGGGGACATAAAGAGATGTGATAAAAAACACGGCGATATAGGGGAAGGTATGAGAGGTGCGCAAAAATACAGCGATATAGGAGAAGTTATGAGAGGTGCGTGAAAACACAGCGATATAGGGGAAGGTATGAGAGGTGCACGAAAACACAGCGATATAGAGGAAGGTATGGGAGGTGTGCGAAAACACAGTGATATAGGGGAAGACATGAGAGGTGCTCGAAAACAGGGCTATATAGTGGAAGCTATGGGATATGCGTGAAAACATGGCGATACAGGGAAAGGTATGAGAGCTGCCCGAAAACACAGCGAGACAGGGGATGCTATGGGACGTGCGCGAAAACACACTGATATAGTGGAAGGTATGAGAGGTGTGCAAGAACATGGCTATATAGGGGAAATTATGCGATGTCCGCGAAAACACGGCGATATATGTGAAGTTATGAGAGGTGAGTGAAAACACAGCGATATAGGGGAAGGTGTGAAGGTATGAGAGGTGCACGAAAACACAGCTATATAGGGGAAGGTATGAGAGGTGTGCGAAGGCACAGTGATATAGGGGACGGTATGAGATGTGCGTGAAAACATGGAGATATCGGGGAAGAAATGAGAGATGCGTGAAAACACTGCGATATAGGGGAAAGTATGAGAGGTGCGCAAAAGCACGGCGATACAGGGGAATGCATCAGAGGTGCGAGAAAACACAGCGATATAGGGGAAGTTATGAGATGTGCATGAAAACACGGCGATATAGGGATAGGTATGAGAGGTGCATGAAAACGCAGCGTTATAATGGAACATATAGAAGGTGCGCGGAAACAGGGCGCTATAGGGGAAGGTATGAGAGGTGCACGAAGGCACATTCGATATAGGGGATGCTATGGTAGGTGCGCAAAAACACAGCGATATAGGAGACGGGACGAGATGTGCATAAAAACGTGGCGATATAGGGGGAGGTATGAGAGGTGCGCGAAAACTTGGCGTTACAGGGGAATGCATCAGAGGTGCGCGAAAACTTGGCCTTACAGGGGAATGCATCAGTAGTGCCAGAAAACACAGCAATGTAGTGGAATACATGAGAGGTGCGTGAAAACAGGGCAATATAGTGGAAGCTATGGGATGTGCACGAAAACACTGCGATATAGGGGAAGGTATGAGAGGTGTGCGAAAACACAGCTATATAGGGGACGCAATGGGACGTTCGCAAAAACACAGTGATATAGGGGAAGGTATGAGAGGTGTGCGAGAACACGGCGATATAGGGGAAATTATGAGAGGTGTGCGAAAACACGGCGATACGGGAGACTGTATCAGATGTGCGCGAAAAGACAGTGATATAGGGGAAGCTATGAGAGGTGCGCAAGGCACAGCGATATAGGGGATGCTATGGGAGGTGTGTGAAAACACAGCGATATAGGGGGAGGTATGAGAGGTGAACGAAAACACGGCGATACAGGGGAAGTTATGAGAGGTGCGCAATAATACAGCAGTATAGGAGAAGTTATTAGAGGTGCGTGAAAACACAGCAATATAGGGGGAGGTATGAGAGGTATACGAAAACACATCGATATAGGGGAACGTATGGGAGGTGCTCAAAAGCAGGGTGATATAGGGGAAGTTATGAGAGGTGCGTGAAAACACAGCGATATAGGGGACACAATGGGACGTTCGCGAAAATACAGTGATTATAGGGGAAGGTATGAGAGGTGTGCAAGAACTCAGCTATATAGGGGAAATTATGAGAGGTGTGCGAAAACACGGCGATATGGGAGAATGTATCAGATGTGCGAGAAAACACAGCGATATAGGGGAAGTATTTAGAGGAGCGAAAACATAGCGATCTAAGTGAAGACATGAGAGGTGCGCAAAAACACGGCGATACAGGGGAAGCTATGAGAGGTGAGCAATAAGACAGCGATAAAGGTGAATCTATGGGATGTGCGCGAAAAGACAGCAATATAGGGGAAGCTATGAGAGGTGCGCAAGGCACAGCGTTACGGGGATGCTATGGGAGGTGCGTGAATACACAGCGCTATAGGGGACGTGATGAGATGTGCATGAAAACGCAGCGATATTAAGGAAGTTATGAGAGGTGCACAATAATACAGCAATATAGGGGAAGGTGTGGAAGGTGCGCGAAAACAGGGCGATATAGGGGAAGGTATGAGAGGTGCGCGAAGGCACAGCAATATAAGGGATGCTATGGGAGGTGCGCGAATAAACAGCGATATAGGGGACGCTATGAGATGTGCATGAAAACACGGCAATATAGGGGAAGGTGTAAGAGCTGCACAAAAATACAGTGATATAGGAGGAGTTATGAGAGGTGCGTGAAAACACAGCGAGATAAGGGAAGGTATGAGAGGTGCAGGAAAACACAGCAATATTGGGGAAGATATGGGTGGTGAGCGAAGGTACAGCGATATAGGGGATGCTATGAGAGGTGCGCAAAAACACCGTGATATAGGGGAAGACATGAGAGGTGCGCAAAAACAGGGCAATATATTGGAACCTATGGGATGTGTGCGAAACCACAACGATACAGGGGAATGTATCAGAGGTGCGAGAAAACACAGCGATATAGGGGACGCTATGGGACATGCGCAAAAAAACAGTGATATGGGGAAGGTATGAGAGGTGTGCGAGAACACGGCGATATAGGGGAAATTGTAAGAGGTGCGCGAAAACATGGCAATACAGGAGAATGTATCAGAGGTGCGAGAAAACACAGCGATATAGGGGAAGCTATGAGAGGTGCGCAAGGCACAGCGATATAGGGAATACTATGGGATGTGCGCTAATACACAGTGATATAGGGGACGTGATCAGATGTGCATGAAAACGCAAAGGTATTAGGGAAGGTATGGGAGGTGCACGAATACACAGCGATATAGGGGACGTTATGAGATGTGCATAAAATCACGGCGATATAGGGGAAGTTATGAGAGGTGCGCAAAAATACAGAAATATAGGAGAAGTTATGAGAGGTGCGTGAAAACACAACGATATAGGGGGAGGTATGAGAGGTGCACGAACACGCAGCGATATAAGGGAAGGTATAGGAGGTGCGCAAAAACAGGGCAATATAGGGGAAGGTATGAGAGGTGCACGAAGGCACAGCAATATAGGGGATGCTATGGGAGGTGCGTGAATATACAGCGATATAGGGGACGTGATAAGATGTGCATGAAAACGCAGCGATATTAGGGAAGGTATGATAGTTGCACAAAAACACAGCGATATAGGAGAAGTTATGAGAGGTGTGTGAAAACATAGAGATATAGGGGAAGTTATGCGAGGTGCACGAAAGCAGCAATATAGGTGAAGGAATTGGAGGTGCGCGAAAACAGGGCGATATAGGGGAAGACATGAGAGGTGCGCAAAAACAGGGCAATATAGTGGAACCTATGGGATGTGTGCGAAACCACAACGATACAGGGGAATGTATCAGAGGTGCGAGAAAACACAGCGATATAGGGGACGCTATGGGACATGCGCAAAAAAACAGTGATATGGGGAAGGTATGAGAGGTGTGCGAGAACACGGCGATATAGGGGAAATTGTAAGAGATGCGCGAAAACATGGCAATACAGGAGAATGTATCAGAGCTGCGAGAAAACACAGCGATATAGGGGAAGTAATGATAGGAGCGAAAACATAGCGATATAGGTGAAGACATGCGAGGTGCGCAAAAACACGGCGATATAGGGTAAGCCATGAGAGGTGAGCAATAACACAGCGATCAAGGTGAAGCTATGGGATGTGCGCGAAAACAGCGATGTAGGCGAAGCTATGGGAGGTGCGTGAAAACACAGCGATATAGGGGACGGTATGAGATGTGCATGAATACACGGCGATATTGGGGAAGCCATGAGAGGTGCCTGAAAACACAGCGATATAGGGGAAGGTATGAGAGGTGTGCAAAAACACAGCGATATAGGAGAAGTTAAGAGAGGTGCGCGAAAACACAGCGATATAGGGGAAGTTATGAGAGGTGCGCAAGGCACAGCGATATAGGGAATACTATGGGATGTGCGCTAATACACAGTGATATAGGGGACTTGATCAGATGTGCATGAAAACGCAAAGGTATTAGGGAAGGTATGGGAGGTGCACGAATACACAGCGATATAGGGGACGTTATGAGATGTGCATAAAATCACGGCGATATAGGGGAAGTTATGAGAGGTGCGCAAAAATACAGAAATATAGGAGAAGTTATGAGAGGTGCGTGAAAACACAACGATATAGGGGGAGGTATGAGAGGTGCACGAACACGCAGCGATATAAGGGAAGGTATAGGAGGTGCGCAAAAACAGGGCATTATAGGGGAAGGTATGAGAGGTACACGAAGGCACAGCAATATAGGGGATGCTATGGGAAGTGCGTGAATATACAGCGATATAGGGGACGTGATAAGATGTGCATGAAAACGCAGCGATATTAGGGAAGGTATGATGGGTGCACAAAAACACAGCGATATAGGAGAAGTTATGAGAGGTGTGTGAAAACATAGAGATATAGGGGAAGTTATAAGAGGTGTGTGAAAACATAGCGATATAGGGGAAGTAATGATAGGAGCAAAAACATAGCGATATAGGTGAAGACATGCCAGGTGCGTGAAAACACGACGATATAGGGGAAGCTATGAGAGGTAAGCAATAACACAGTGATTAAGTTGAATCTATGGGATATGTGCAAAAAGACAGCGATATAGGGGAATGTTTGAGAGGTGCGCAAAAGAACAGCGATATAGGGGACGTTAAGGGATGTGCATGAAAACACGACGATATTGGGGAAGCCATGAGAGGGGTGCAAAAATACAGCGATATAGGAGAAGTTATGAGAGGTAAGTGAAAACACTGCCATATAGGGGGAGGTATGAGAGGTGAGCAATAACACAGCGATAAAGGTGAAGCTATGGGAGGTGCCCAAAAACAGGGCGATATAGGGGAAGATATGAGAGGTACACGAAGGCACAGCGATATAAAGATGTTATGGGATGTGCGCGAAAACACAGTGATATAGGGGACGGAATGAGATGTGTATGAAAACACGGCGATATAGAGGAAGATATGAGAGGTGCGCGAAAACACGGCGATATGGGAGAATATACCAGAGGTGCGAGAATACACAGCGATATAGCGGAAGTAATGAGAGGAGCGAAAACATAGCGATCTAAGTGAAGACATGAGAGGTGCGTGAAAACACAGCGATATAGGGGAAGGTATGAGATGTGCGAAAAATATAGCGATATAGGAGAACTTATGAGAGGTGCGAGACAACACAACGAAATGGGGGAGGTATGAAAGATGCACGAAAACACAGCGATATAGGGGAAGGTATGGGAGGTGCTCAAAAACAGGGCGATATAGGGGAAGGTATGAGAGGAGTGCAAAGACACAGCAATATAGGGGATGCTATGGGAGGTGCGCGAAAACACAGTGATATAGGGGAAGACATTAGAGGTGCGTGAAAGTAGGGCAATATAGTGGAAGCTATGAGGGGTGAGCAAAAACACAGTGATATAGGCGAAGCTATGAGAGGTGAGCAATAACACAGCGATAAAGGTGAATCTATGGGATATGCGCAAAAACACAGCCATATAGGGGAAGGTATGAGAGGTGCGCAAGGCACAGCGATGTAGCGGAAGCTATGGGAGGTGCGCGAAAACACAGAGATATAGGGGAACGTATGAAATATGCATGAAACACGGCGATATCGGGGATGCCATGAGAGATGTGCAAAAACACGGCTATATAGGGAAAAGTATGAGAGGTGCGCAAAAACACGGCGATACAGGGGAATGCATCAGAGGTGCAAGAAAACACAGCAATATACAGGACGTTATGAGAGGAGCGAAAACAGAGCGACATAGGGGAAGGCATGAGAGGTGCGCGAAAACAGGGAAATATAGTGGAAGCTATGGGATGTGTGCGAAAACAGGGCGATATAGCGGAAGGTATGAGAGGTGCCCGAAAAGACAGCGATATAGGGGAAGGTATGAGAGGTGCACGAAAACACAGCGATATCGGGGAAGGTATGGGAGCTGTGCAAAAACAGGGCAATATAGTGGAAGGTGTGAGAGGTGCGCGAATGTACAGTGATATAGGGGATGCTATGAGAGGTGCACGAATACACAGTGATATAGGGGACGTTATGAGATGTGCATGAAAACGCAGCGATACTAGGGAAGGTATGAGAGGTTCACAAAAGCACAGCAATATAGGAGAATGAATGGGAGGTGCGCGAAAACAGGGCGATATAGGGGATGGTATGAGAGGTGCGTGAAAACAGGGCAATATAGTGGAAGCCATGAGAGGTGTGCGAAAAGACAGCGATATACGGGAAGGTATGAGATGTGCCCGAAAACACAGCGATATAGGGGAAGGAATGAGAGGTGCGTGAAAACACGGCGATATAGGGGAAATTATGAGAGGTGCGCGAAAACACAGCGATACAGGGGAATGTATCAGAGGTGCGAGAAAGCACAGCGATATAGGGGAAGTTATGAGATGTGCATGAAAACACAGCGATATAGTGGAAGATATGAGAGGTACACGAAGGCACAGCGATATAGGGGATGCTATGGGATGTGCGTGAAAACACAGTGATATAGGAGACAGTATGAGATGTGCATGAAAACACGGGGATATAGGGGAAGCTATGATAGGTGCGCGAAAACACGGCGATATGGGAGAATGTATCAGAGGTGCGAGAAAACACAGCGATATAGGGGAAGTAATGAGAGGAGCGAAAACAGCGATCTAGGTGAAGACATGAGAGGTGCGCGAAAACACGGCAATATAGGGGAAGCTATGAGAGGTGAGCAAAAACACGGCGATATGGGGAAGCTGTGAGAGGTGTGCAATAACACAGCGATAAAGTTGAATCTATGGGATGTGCGCGTAAAGACAGTGATATAGGGGAAGGTATGAGAGGTGCGCAAGGCACAACCATATAGGGGATGCTATGGGAGGTGCGTGAATACACAGCGATATAGGGGACATTATGAGATGTGCATTAAAACGCAGCGATATTAGGGAAGATGTAAGAGGTGCACAAAAACACAGCGATATAGGAGAAGTTATGAGAGGTGTGTGAAAACACAGCGATATAGGGGAAGGTATGAGAGGTGCACAAAAACACAGCGATATAGGGGAAGGAATGAGAGGTGTGCGAAAACAGGGCGATATAGGGGAAGTATGAGAGGTGCGTGAAGGCACAGCGATATAGGGGACGTTATGAGAGTTGCGCAAAAATACAGCAATATAGGAGAAGTTATGAGAGGTGAGTGAAAACACAGCGATATAGGAGGAGGTATGAAAGGTGCACGAAAACACAGCGATTTAGAGGAAGGTATGGAAGGTGCTCGAAAATAGGGCGATATAGGAGAAGGTATGAGAGGAGTGCGAAGACACAGCAATAGAGGGGATGCTATGGGAGGTGCGCGAAAACACAGTGAGAAAGGGGAAGACATGAGAGGTGCGTGAAAGCAGGACAATATAGTGAAAGCTATGAGCGGTGAGCAATAACACAGTTATAAAGGTGAATCTATGGGATGTGCGCGAAATGACAGAGATATAGGGGAAGGTATGAGAGGTGGACAAGGCACAACGATATGGGGGATTCTATGGGAGGTGCGCGAATACACAGCGATATAGGGGACGTTATGAGATGTACATAAAAACACGGCGATATAGGGGAAGTTATTAGAGGTGCGAAAAAATACAGCAATATAGGAGAAGTTATGAGATGTGCGTGAAAACAGCGATATAGGGGGAGGTATGGGAGGTGCTCGAAAACAGGGCGATATAGGTGAAGGTATGAGAGAAGTGCGAAGACACAGCAATATAGGGGATGCTAGGGGAGGTGCGCGAAAACACAGTGATATAGTGGAAGACATGAGAGGTGCGTGAAAGCAGGACAATATAGTGGAAGCTATGAGAGGTGAGCAATAACACAGTGATAAAGGTGAATCTGTGGGGTGTGCGCAAAAACACAGCTATATAGGGGAAGGTATGAGAGGTTCACAAAAACACAGCGACAGGAGAATGAATGGGAAGTGTGCGAAAACAGGGTGATATAGGCGAAGGTATGAGAAGTGCGCGAAGGCACAGCAATATGTGGGAGGCTATGGGAGGTGCGCGACTACACAGTGATATGGGGACGTTATGAGATGTGCATAAAAACACAGCGATATGGGGGAAGTTATGAGAGGTGCGCAAATATGCAGCAATATAAGAGAAGTTATGAGAGGTGCGTGAAAAGACAGCGATATAGGGGAAGGTATGAGAGGTGTGCGAAAACAGAGCGATATAGTGGAAGGTGTGAGAGGTGCGCGAAAACACCGTGATATAGGGGAAGACATTAGAGGTGCGCAAAAACAGGGCAATTTAGTGGAAGCTATGGGATATGTGCGAAAATACGGCGATACAGGGGAATGTATCAGAGGTGCGAGAAAACACAGCGATATAGGGGACTCTATGGGACGTGCACAGAAAAACAGTGATATAGGGGAAGGTATGAGAGGTGTGCGAGAACATGGCAATATAGGGGAAATTGTAAGAGGTGCGCGAAAACATGTCAATACAGGGGAATGTATCAGAGGTGCGAGAAAACACAGCGATATAGGGGAAGTAATGATAGGAGCAAAAACATAGCGATATAGGTGAAGACATGCGAGGTGCGTGAAAACACGGCGATATAGGGGAAGCTATGAGAGATGAGCAATAACACAGCAATCAAGGTGAAGCTATGGGCTGTGCGCGAAAACAGCGATGTAGGCAAAGCTATGGGAGGTGCACAAAAACACAGCAAAATCGGGGAAGGTATGGGAGGTGTGCGAAAACAGGGCGCTATAGGGGAAGGTATGAGAGATGCGTGAAGGCACAGTGATATAGGGGATGCTATGGGATGTGCGCGAATGCACAGTGATATAGGGGAGTTTATGAGATGTGCATGAAAACATGGCAATTTAGGGGAAGGTATGAGATGTGCGCAAAAGTACAGCGATATAGGAGAAGCTATGCGACGTGTGTCAAAACACGGCGATATAGGGGAAATTATGAGAGGTGCGAGAAAGCACAGCAATATAGGGGACGTTATGAGATGTGCATGAAAACACAGCGATATAGGGGAAGCTATGAAAGATGAGCAATAAGACAGCGATAAAGTTGCAACTATGAGATGTGCGCGAAAACAGGGCAATATAGGGGATGGTATGAGAGGTGCGCGAAGGCACAGCGGTATAGGGGATGCTATGGGAGGTGCGTGAATACACAGTGATATAGGGGACGTTATCAGATGTGCATGAAAACACGGCAATATTGGGGAGGACATGAGAGGTGTGCGAGAAGACAGCGATATAGGGGAAGGTATGAGAGGCGTGCGAGAACACGGCGATATAGGGGAGATTATGAGAGGTGTGCGAAAACACAGTGATACGGGAGAATGTATCAGATGTGCGAGAAAACACAGCGATATAGGGGAAGTATTGAGAGGAGTGAAAACATAGCGATCTAGGTGAAGACATGAGAGGTGCGCGAAAACACGGCGATATAGGGGAAGCTATGAAAGGTGAGCAAAAACACGGCGATATAGGGGAAGCTCTGAGAGGTGTGCAATAACACAGTGATTAAGTTGAATCTATGGGATATGTGCAAAAAGACAGCGATATAGGGGAATGTATGAGAGGTGCGCAAGGCACAGCAATATAGGGTATGCTACGGGAGGTGCGTGAATACACAGCGATATAGGTGACATTATGAGATTTGCATGAAAACGCAGCGATATTAGGGAAGGTATGAGAGGTGCACAAAAACACAGCGATATAGGAGAATGAATGGGAGGTCCGCGAAAACAGGGCGATATAGGGGATGGTATGAGAGGTGCGCGAAAACAGGGCAATATAGTGGAAGCTATGGGATGTGCGCGAAAACAGGGCGATATAGGGGAATGTATGAGAGGTGCCCGAAAACACAGCGATATAGGGGACGCTATGGGACGTGTGCCAAAACACGGCGATATAGGGGAAATTATGAGAGGTGCACGAAAACACGGAGATACAGGGGAATGTATCAGAGGTGCGAGAAAGCACAGCGATATAGGAGAATGAATGGGAGGTCCGCGAAAACAGGGCGATATAGGGGAATGTATGAGAGGTGTGCGAAGGCACACCGATATCGGGGATGCTTTGGGAGGTGCGCGAGTACACAGCGATATAGGGGACGTTATGAGATGTGCATGAAAGCGCAGCGATATTAGGGAAGGTATGAGAGGTGCAAAAAAACACAGCAATATAGGAGAAGTTATGAGAGGTGCGTGAAAACAGCAATATGGGGGAGATATGTGAGGTGTACGAAAACACAGCGAAATAGGGGAAGCTATGAGAGATGAGCAATAAGACAGCGATAAAGTTGAAGCTATGGGATGTGCGCGAAAAGACAGCGATATAGAGGAAGCTATGAGAGGTGCGCGAAAACACAGCGATGTAGGCGAAACCATGGGAGGTACGCGAAACAGGGTGATATAGGGGACGGTATGAGGGGTGCGCGAAGGCACAGCGGTATAGGGGATGCTATGGGAGGTGCGTGAATACACAGCGATATAGGGGACGTTATGAGATGTGCATGAAAACACGGCGATATTGGGGAAGCCATGAGAGGTGTGCGAAAGGACAGCGATATACGGGAAGGTATGGGAGGTATGCGGTACAGGGCGATATAGGGGAAGGTATGAGAGGTGCGCAAAAGAACAGCGATATAGGGGTTGCTATGGGAGATGTGCGAATACACAGCGATATAGGGGACGTTAAGAGATGTGCATGAAAACACGGCGATATTGGGGAAGCCATGAGAGGGGCGCAAAAATACAGCGATATAGGAGAGGTTATGAGAGGTAAGTGAAAACACTGCCATATAGGGGGAGGTATGAGAGGTGAGCAATAACACAGCGATAAAGGTGAAGCTATGGGATGTGCGCGAAAAAAACAGCGATATAGGGGAAGGCATGAGAGGTGTGCGAAAACAGCACTGCAGGCGAAGCTATGGGAGGTGCGCGAAAACACAGCGATGTAGGGGACGGTATGAGATGTGTATGAATACACGGCGATATTGGGGAAGCCCTGAGAGGTGCACGAAAACACAGCGATACCGGGGAAGCTATGGGAGGTGCACGGAAAAAGGGCGATATAGGGGAAGGTATGAGAGGTGCGTGAAGGCACAGTGATATAGGGTATGCTATGGGAGGTGCGCAAATAGACAGCGATATAGGGGACGTTGTGAGATGTGCATGAAAACACGGCAATATAGGGGAAGGTATGAGATGTGCGCAAAAGTACAGTGATATAGGAGAAGTTATGCGAGGTGCGTGAAAACACAGCGACATAGGGGAAGGTATGAGAGGTGTACGAAAACACAGCGATTTAGGGGAAGGTATGGGAGGTGCGCGAAAACAGGGCGATATAGGGGACGTTATGAGACGTGCATGAAAACAGGGTGATGTAGGGGAAGGTATGAGAGGTGCCCGAAAACACAGCGATATAGGCGACGCTATGGGACGTGTGCAAAATCACGGCGATGTAGGGGAAGGTATGAGAGGTGTGCGAGACCACGGCGATATAGGGAAAATCATGAGAGGTGCGCGAAAACACAGCGATATAGGGGAAGTAATGAGAGGAGCGAAAACATAGCGATCTAGCTGAAGACATGAGAGGTGCGCGAAAAACGGCGATGTAGGGGAAGCTATGAGAGGTGAGTAAAAACACGGCGATATAGGGGAAGCTATGAGAGGTGAGCAATAACACAGCGATAAAGGTGAATCTATGCGATGTGCGCGAAAAGACAGCGATATAGGGGAAGGTATGAGAGGTGCGCAAGGCACAGCGATATAAGGGATGCTATGGGAGGTGCGTGAATACACAGCGATATAGGGGACGTTATGAGATGTACATGAAAACGCAGCGATATTAGGGAAGGTATGAGAGGTGCACAAAAACACATCGATATAGGAGAAGTTATGAGAGGTGTGTGAAAACACAGCGATATAGTGGAAGGTATGAGAGCTGCACGAAAACACAGCGATATAAGGGAAGCAGTGGGAGGGGCGCGAATACAGGGCGATATAGAGGAAGGTATGAGAGGTGCGCGAAGGCACAGCAATACAGGGGATGCTATGGGAGGTGCGCGAATGCACAGCGATATAGGGGACGTTGTGAGATGTGCATGAAAACACAGCGATATAGTGGAAGGTATGAGAACTGCACGAAAACACAGCGATATAAGTGAAGTAATGAGAGGAGCGAAAACATAGCGATATAGGTGAAGACATGAGTAGTGCGCGAAAACCCGGCGATATAGTGGAAGCTATGGGATGTGCGCGAAAAGACAGCGATATAGGGGAAGCTATGAGAGGTGCGCAAAAACACAGCGATGTAGGCGAAGTCATGGGAGGTGCGCGAAAACAGGGCAAAATAGGGGACCGAATGATAGGTGCACGAAGGCACAGCGGTATAGGGGATGCTATGGGAGGTGCGTGAATACACAGCGATATAGGGGACTTTATGAGATGTGCATGAAAACACGGCGATATTGGGGAGGACATGAGAGGTGTGCGAAAAGACAGCGATATAGGGGAAGGTATGGGAGGTGTGCGAAAACAGGGTGATATAGGGGAAGGTATGAGAGGTTCGCAAAGGAACAGTGATATAGGGGATGCTATGGGAGGTGTGTGAATACACAGCGATATAGGGGACGTGATGAGATGTGCATGAAAACTCAGCGATATTAGGGAAGGTATGAGAGGTGCACAAAAACACAGCGATGTAGGAGAAGTTATAGGAGTTGCATGAAAACACAGCGATATAGGGGAAGGTATGAGCGGTGCACGAAAACAGCGATATAGGTGAAGGAATTGGAGGTCCACGAAAACAGGGGGATGTAGTGTAAGCTATGAGAGGTGAGCAATAACACAGCGATAAAGGTGAATCTATAGGATGTGCGCGACAAGACAGCGATATAGGGGAAGGTACGAGAGGTGCGCAAGGCACAGCGATATAGGAGAAGTTATGGAAGGTGCTCGAAAAAAGGGTGATATAGATGAAGTTATGAGAGGTATGCGAAGGCACAGCAATATAGGGGATGCTATCGAAGGTGCGCGAAAACACAGTGATATAGGGGAAGACATGAGAGGTGCGCGAAAACAAGGCAATATAGTGGAAGCTATGAGAGGTGCACGAAAACACAGCGATATAGGAGAATTTATGAGAGGTGCGTGAAAACACAACGATAGGGGGAGGTATGAGAGGTGAGCAATAACACAGCGATAAAAGGGAAGCTATGGAATGTGCGCGAAAACACAGCGATACACGGGACGGTATGAGATGTGCATGAATACACGGCGATATTGGAGAAGCCATGAGAGGTGCACGAAAACACAGCGATATATGGGAAGGTATGAGAGGTGTGCAAAAACACAGCGATATAGGAGAAGTTATGAGAGGTGCGTGAAAACACACCGATATAGGGCAAGGTATGAGAGGTGCACGAAAACTTCCCCTTTTTAGCTGAGTTTTCGCTAATCTCTCATACCTTCCCCCATATCGACGTGTTTTCATGCACCTCTCATAGCTTCACGTATATAGCCGTGTTTTCGTGCACCTCCCATAGCTTCCCCTATATTGCTGTGTTTTCACGCACCTCTCATTACTTACCCTATATCGTTGCATTTTCCCGCACCCCTCATAGCTTCCCCTCTGTCACTGTGTTCTCATGCACCTTTCATAGCTCTCCATATATTGCAATGTTTTCGCTCACCTCTCTTAGCTTCCCTCAAATTGCTCTGTTTTCGTGCACCTCTCATAACATCACGTATATCACCATGCTTGCGCGCACCTCTCATACCTTCCCCTATATGGTCGTGTTTTCGTGCACCTCCCATAGATTCCCCTATCTCGCTGTGTTTTTGCGCACCTCTAATAAGTTCCACTATAACGCCGTTTTCACGCACCTCTCATACCTTCCCCTATATCGCTGTGTTTTCGTGCACCTCCCATAGATTCCCCTAATCGCTGTGTTTTTGTGCACCTCTAATACCTTCCCGTATAAAACCCTGTGTTCACGCACCTCCCATACCTTCCCCTGTATCTCTGTGTTTTTGCGCACCTCTCATACCTTCCACCATATCGCTGTGATTTTGCGAAATGCTCATAGCTTCCCCTATATAGCTGTGTTTTCGCTCATATCGCTGTGTTTTTGCTCACCTCTCATATCTTCCCTTGTATCGCCATGTTTTCGTGCACCTCCCACACCTACCCCTATATCTTTTTGTTCTCGTACACCTCTCATAGCTTAACATATATTGCAATGTTTTTGTGCACCTCTGATAGATTTCCCCAAATCGCTGTGTTTACGCGCACCTCTCATAGCTTCCCCTATATCGCCGTGATTTCGCGCACCTTGCATATCTTTCCCTATATCACTATGTTTTTGCTCACCTCTCACAGCTTTGCCTATATCTCCATTTTCTCGCGCATCACTCATACCTTCCCCTATTTAGCTATGTTTTCGCTAATCTCTCAAACCTTCCCCTATATCGACGTGTTTTCACGCACCTCTCATAGCTTCACGTATATAGCCGTGTTTTCGTGCACCTCCCATTGCTTCCCCTATATTGCTGTGTTTTCTCGCACCTCTCATACCTTAACCTATATCGTTGCATTTTCCCGCACCTCCCATAGCTTCCCCTATATCACTGTGTTTACGTACACATCTCATAGCTTTCCCTATATTGCCGTGTTTTTGCGCACCTCCCATACCTTCCCCTATATTGCTGTGTTGTTGCATAACTTCCATAGCTTCCGCTATATCACTGTTTTCGCACAGCTCTCATAGCTTCCCGTACATCGATGTGTTTTCATATTCCTCTCATACTTTCTCATATATCACCCTGTTTTCACGCACCTCCCATAGTTTCCCATATATCGCCGTGTTTTCCCGCACCTCTCATACCTTTCCCTTTTTCACTGTGTTATCACGCACCTCTCATAGCTTCCCCTCTATCGCTATGTTCTCATGCACTTCTAATAGCTCTCCATATATTGCAATGTTTTCGCTCACCTCTCATAGCTTCCCTCAAATTGTTCTGTTTTCGCACACCTCCCGTACCTTCTCCTATATTGCTGTGTTGTTGCGTAACTTCCATAGCTTCCGCTATATCACTGTTTTCGCGCAGCTCTCATAACATCACGTGCATCACCATGTTTTCGCGCACCTCTCATAGCTTCCCCTATCTCAGTGTGTTTTCACGCACCTCTCATACCTTCCCTCAAATTGCTCTGTTTTCACGCACATCCCATAAATTCCCCTATATCGCTGTGTTTTTGCACACCTCTATAAAGTTCCACTATAATGCCCTGTTTTCACGCACCTCTCATACCTTCCCCTATATCGCTGTGTTTTCACGCACATCCCATAGATTCCCTTATATTGTTGTTTTTTGCACACCTCTCATACCTTCCCTTCTATCGCACTGTTTTCACGCAGCTCCCATAGCTTCCCCTATATCGCTGTGTTTTTGCACACCTCTCATACCTTCCCCTATATTGCTGTGTTTTCACTCACCTCTTATAGCTTCCACTATATTGCCGTGTTTTCGTGCGCCTCTAATACCTTCCCCTATATCGATATGTTTTCACGCACCTCTGATACCTTCACGTATGTCACCGTGTTTTCGCGCACCTCCCATAACTTACCCTATATTGCTGTGTTTTCGCGTACCTCTCATAACTTCCCCAACATCGCTGTGTTTTCGCGTACCTCTAATGCCTTCTCCTATATCGCCGTGTTTTCACGCACCTCCCATAGCTTCCCCTATATCGCTGTGTTTTCTCCAACCTTTGATACCTTACCCTATATCGCTCTGTTTTGTACACCTCCCATAGCTTCCCATATGTCGCTGCGTTTTCGCACACCTCCTATAGATTCCTCTATATCACTGTGTTTTGGCATACCTCTCATACCTCCCCCTATATCGTTGTGTTTTCGCGCACCTCTCA
Source organism: Mobula birostris (assembly GCF_030028105.1). Classification (NCBI taxonomy): domain Eukaryota; kingdom Metazoa; phylum Chordata; class Chondrichthyes; order Myliobatiformes; family Myliobatidae; genus Mobula; species Mobula birostris. The sequence goes on along the minus strand of NW_027278544.1, from coordinate 151,909 downwards.
TACCTTCCCCTATATCACCCTATTTTCATGCACCACCCATACCTTCCCCTATATCGCTGTGGTTTCGCGCACCTCCATAGATTACCCTATATCGCTGTGTTTTTGCGCACCTCTCATACCGTCCCCTTTTTCATTGTGTTATTGCGCGCCTCTCATTGCTTCCCCTCTATCGCTGTGTTCTCGTGCACCTCTGATTGCTTTCCATATATTGCAATGTTTTCACGCACCTCTCATAGCTTCCTTCAAATTGCTCTGTGTTCGCGCACCTCTCATAACATCACGTTTCTCACCATTTTTTCCCGCACCTCCCATACCTTGCCCTATATTGCCGTGCTTTTGCGCACATCCCATACATTCCCCTATATCGCTGTGTTTTTGCGCACCTCTCATACCTTCCCCTATATTGCTGTGTTTTCGCTCACCTCTTATAGCTTCCCCTATATCGTAGTGTTATCGTGCGCCTCTCATACCTTCCTCTATATCGACGTGTTTTCGCACACCTCCCATACCTTCCCCTATATTGCTCTGTTGTCGCATACCTCCCATAACTTCCCCAACATCGCTGTGTTTTCGCGTACCTCTAATACCTTCTCCTATATCGCAATGTTTTCACACACCTCCCATAGGTTCCCCTGTATCGCTGTGTTTTATACCACCTTTGACACCGCCCCCTATATCGCTCTGTTATCACTCACTTCCCATAGCTTCCCATATCACTGCGTTTTCGAGCACCTCCTATAGATTCCTCTATATGACTGTGTTTTCGCGCACCTCTCATACCTTCCCCTAAATCGTTGTGTTTTCGCGCACCTCTCATACCTTCCCTATATCAGTGTGTTTTCATGCTTCTTGCATATCTACCCCTATATCCCTGCGCTTTCACTCTCCGCTCATACCATCTTTGATATTGCTGAGTTTTCGTGCACCTCTCATCGCTTCCCCTGTATCGACTCACATATCTTCAGGTATATCGCCGTGTTTTCGCACAGCTCCCATAGCTTTCGCTATATCACTGTTTTCGCGCACCTCTCATAGCTTCCCCTACATTGCTGTGTTTTCTCGCACCCCTCATACCTTCCCCTATATCGCTCTGTTATTGCGCACATCCCATAGCTTCCCATATATCGCTGCATTTTCGCGCACCTCCTATAGATTCCTCTATATCGTTGTGTTTTCACGCACCTCTCATTCATTCCCCTTTATCGCTGTGTTTTCGTGCACCACCCATACCTTCCATTATATCACTGTGGTTTCGCGCACCTCCCATAGATTCCCCTATATCGCTGTGTTTTTGCACACCTCTAATACCTTCCCGTATAACGCCTTGTTTTGACGCACCTCCCATACCTTCCCCTATATCGCTGTGTTCTCGTACACCTCTCATAGCTTAACATATCTTGCAATGTTTTTGTGCACCCCTCATAGATTCCCTAAATCACTGTTTACGCACACCTCTCACAGCTAACCCTATATCGCCGTGTTTTCACGCACCTCGCATACCTTCCCCTATATCGCAGTGTTTTTGCTCACCTCCCATAGATCCACCTATATCGCTGTGTTTTTGTGCACCTCTCATATCGTCCCTATATCACCCTGTTTTCACGCACCTCCCATAGTTTCACATATATCGCCGTGTTTTCCCGCACCTCTCATACCTTCCCCTTTTTCACTGTGTTTTCGCACACCTCTCATAGCTTTCCCTCTATCGCTGTGTTCTCGTGCACCTCTCATAGCTCTCCATATATTGCAATGTTTTCGCACACCTCTCATAGTTTCCCTCAAATTGCTCTGTTTTTGTGCACCTCTCATAACATCACATATATCACCATGTTTTCGCGCACTTCCCATCGCTTCCCCTATATCACTGTGTTTTCGCGCACCTCTCATACCTTCCCCTATATCGCCGAGTTTTGGTGCACCTCCCACACCTTCCTCTATGTCCCTCTGTACTCGTACACCTTTCATAGCTTAACATATACTGCAATGTTTTCATGCACCTCTCATAGATTCCCCCAAATTGCTGTGTTTACGCGCACCTCTCATATCTTCCCCTATTTCACCGTGTTTTCACATACCTCTCATACCTTCTCCTATATCGCACTGTTTTCACGCACCTCCCATAGCTTCCCCTATATCGCTGCGTTTTCTCCCACCTCTAATACTGTCCCCATATCGCTCTGTTATCGCACACCTCCCATAGCTTCCCATATATCACTGCGTTTTCGCGCACCTCCTATAGATTCCTCTACATCACTGTGTTTTTGCGCACCTGTCATACCTTCCCCTAGATCGTTGTGTTTTCGCGTAGCTCTCATACCTTCCCTATATCAGTGTGTTTTCATGCATCTTGCTTATCTACCCCTATATCCCTGCGTTTTCACTCTCCGCTCATACCATCCTCTATATTGCTGAGTTTTGGTGCACCTCTCATCGCTTCCCCTGTATCGATGTGTTTTCACGCACCTCATATACCTTCATGTGTATCGCCGCGTTTTCGCACACCTCCCATAGCTTCCCCTATATTACTGAGTTTTCGACCATCTCTCATAACTTCCCCTATATCGCTGTGTGTTCGCGCACCCCTCATACCTTCCCCTATATCGCTCTGTTATCGCGCAACTCCCATAGCTTCCTATATATCGCTGCGTATTCGCGCACCTCCTATAGATCTCTCTATATCACTGTGTTTTCGCACACCTCTCATACCTTCCCCTATATCGTTGTGTTTTCGCGCACCTCTCATACCTTTCCCTATATCGCCGTGTTTTCATGCACCACCCATACCTTCCCCTATATCGCTGTGTTCTTGCGCACCTCTCATACCTTACCCTATATCGCTGTGTCTTATGCACCTCTCATAGCTTCCCCAATATCATTGTGTTTTCGCAGACCTCTCGTACCCTCCCCAACATTGCTGTGTTTTAGCGCATCACTCATACCTTCCCCTATATCGATCTGCTTTCGTGCACCTCCCATAGCTTCCCCTACATCGCTGTGTTTTTGAACACCTCTCATACCTTCCCCTGTATCGCCGTTTTCACGCACCTCCCATAGTTTCCCATATATCGCCGTGTTTTCCCGCAACTCTCATACCCTCCCCCTTTTCATGGTGTTATCGCGCACCTCTCATTGCTTCCCCTCTATCACTGTGTTCTCGTGCACCTCTCATAGCTTTCCATATACTGCAATGTTTTCGTGTACCTCTCATAGCTTCCCGCAAATTGCTGTGTTTTCGCGCACCTCTCATAACATCACGTATAACACCATGTTTTCGCACACCTCCCATAGATTCCCCTATATCACTGTGTTTTCACCCACCTCTCATCCCTTCCCCTATATCGCTGTATTTTCGCAAAACTCCCATAGTTTCCCCTATATCGCTGTTTTCGCACACATCTCATACTTTACCCTATATCGCTGTGTTTTACCGTACCTCCCATAGCTTCCCCAATATCATTGTGTTTTCGCACACCTCTCATACCTTCCCCTATATTGCTGTGTTTTCGCTCACCTCTTATAGCTTCCCCCATATTGCCGTGTTTTCACGCACCTCTGATACCTTCACGTATATCGCCGTGTTTTCACTCACCTTCCATATCTTCCCTGATATTCCTGTGTTGTCACGTACCTCCCATAGCTTCTGCTATATCGCTGTTTTTGCGCCCCTCTCATAGCTTCCCCAACAACGCTGTGTTTTCACGTATCTCTCATACCTTCTCCTATATCGCAATGTTTCACGCACCTCCCACAGCTTCCCATATATCGCTGTGTTTTCTCACACGTCTGATACCGTCCCTTATATCTGTCTGTTGTCGTGCACCTCCCACAGCTTCCCATATATCGCTGTGTTTTTGCGCACCTCTCATACCTTCCCCTTTTTCACTGTGTTTTCGCACACCTCTCATAGCTTTCCCTCTATCGCTGTGTTCTCGTGCACCTCTCATAGCTCTCCATATATTGCAATGTTTTCGCACACCTCTCATAGTTTCCCTCAAATTGCTCTGTTTTTGTGCACCTCTCATAACATCACATATATCACCATGTTTTCGCGCACTTCCCATCGCTTCCCCTATATCACTGTGTTTTCGCGCACCTCTCATACCTTCCCCTATATCGCCGAGTTTTGGTGCACCTCCCACACCTTCCTCTATGTCCCTCTGTACTCGTACACCTTTCATAGCTTAACATATACTGCAATGTTTTCATGCACCTCTCATAGATTCCCCCAAATTGCTGTGTTTACGCGCACCTCTCATATCTTCCCCTATTTCACCGTGTTTTCACATACCTCTCATACCTTCTCCTATATCGCACTGTTTTCACGCACCTCCCATAGCTTCCCCTATATCGCTGCGTTTTCTCCCACCTCTAATACTGTCCCCATATCGCTCTGTTATCGCACACCTCCCATAGCTTCCCATATATCACTGCGTTTTCGCGCACCTCCTATAGATTCCTCTACATCACTGTGTTTTTGCGCACCTGTCATACCTTCCCCTATATCGTTGTGTTTTCGCGTAGCTCTCATACCTTCCCTATATCAGTGTGTTTTCATGCATCTTGCTTATCTACCCCTATATCCCTGCGTTTTCACTCTCCGCTCATACCATCCTCTATATTGCTGAGTTTTGGTGCACCTCTCATCGCTTCCCCTGTATCGACGTGTTTTCACGCACCTCATATACCTTCATGTGTATCGCCGCGTTTTCGCACACCTCCCATAGCTTCCCCTATATTACTGAGTTTTCGACCATCTCTCATAACTTCCCCTATATCGCTGTGTGTTCGCGCACCCCTCATACCTTCCCCTATATCGCTCTGTTATCGCGCAACTCCCATAGCTTCCTATATATCGCTGCGTATTCGCGCACCTCCTATAGATCTCTCTATATCACTGTGTTTTCGCACACCTCTCATACCTTCCCCTATATCGTTGTGTTTTCGCGCACCTCTCATACCTTTCCCTATATCGCCGTGTTTTCATGCACCACCCATACCTTCCCCTATATCGCTGTGTTCTTGCGCACCTCTCATACCTTACCCTATATCGCTGTGTCTTATGCACCTCTCATAGCTTCCCCAATATCATTGTGTTTTCGCAGACCTCTCGTACCCTCCCCAACATTGCTGTGTTTTAGCGCATCACTCATATCTTCCTCATATCGATCTGCTTTCGTGCACCTCCCATAGCTTCCTCTACATCGCTGTGTTTTTGAACACCTCTCATACCTTCCCCTATATCTCCCTGTTTTCACGCACCTCCCATAGTTTCCCATATATCGCCGTGTTTTCCCGCAACTCTCATACCCTCCCCCTTTTCATGGTGTTATCGCGCACCTCTCATTACTGCCCCTCTATCACTGTGTTCTCGTGCACCTCTCATAGTTTTCCATATACTGCAATGTTTTCGCGTACCTCTTATAGCTTCCTGCAAATTGCTGTGTTTTCGCGCACCTCTCACAACATCACGTATATCACCATGTTTTCGCGCACCTCCCATAGCTTCCTCAATATCACTGGGTTATCGCGCACCTTTCATACCTTCCCCTATATCGCCGTGATTTCGTGCTCCTCCCATGCCTTCCGCTATATCGCTGTGTTTTCGCACAACTCCCATAGATTCCCCTATATCGCTGTGTTCTTGCGCACCTGTCATACCTTACCCTATATCGTTGTGTTTTATGCACCTCTCATAGCTTCCCCAATATCATTGTGTTTTCGCAGACCTCTCGTACCCTCCCCAACATTGCTGTGTTTTAGCGCATCGCTCATACCTTCCCCTATATCGATCTGCTTTCGCGCACCTCCCATAGCTTCCCCTACATCGCTGTGTTTTTGAACACCTCTCATACCTTCCCCTATATCGCCGTTTTCACGCACCTCCCATAGTTTCCCATATATCGCCGTGTTTTCCCGCAACTCTCATACCCTCCCCCTTTTCATGGTGTTATCGCGCACCTCTCATTGCTTCCCCTCTATCACTGTGTTCTCGTGCACCTCTCATAGCTTTCCATATACTGCAATGTTTTCGTGTACCTCTCATAGCTTCCCGCAAATTGCTGTGTTTTCGCGCACCTCTCATAACATCACGTATAACACCATGTTTTCGCACACCTCCCATAGATTCCCCTATATCACTGTGTTTTCACCCACCTCTCATCCCTTCCCCTATATCGCTGTATTTTCGCAAAACTCCCATAGTTTCCCCTATATCGCTGTTTTCGCACACATCTCATACTTTACCCTATATCGCTGTGTTTTACCGTACCTCCCATAGCTTCCCCAATATCATTGTGTTTTCGCACACCTCTCATACCTTCCCCTATATTGCTGTGTTTTCGCTCACCTCTTATAGCTTCCCCCATATTGCCGTGTTTTCACGCACCTCTGATACCTTCACGTATATCGCCGTGTTTTCACTCACCTTCCATATCTTCCCTGATATTCCTGTGTTGTCACGTACCTCCCATAGCTTCTGCTATATCGCTGTTTTTGCGCCCCTCTCATAGCTTCCCCAACAACGCTGTGTTTTCACGTATCTCTCATACCTTCTCCTATATCGCAATGTTTCACGCACCTCCCACAGCTTCCCATATATCGCTGTGTTTTCTCACACGTCTGATACCGTCCCTTATATCTGTCTGTTGTCGTGCACCTCCCACAGCTTCCCATATATCGCTGTGTTTTTGCACACCTCTCATACCTTCCCCTATATCGCTGTGTTTTCAGGCACCTCTCATGGCTTCCCCAATATCGCCGTGTATTCATGCACATCTCATACAGTCCCCTATATTGCTTTGTTTTCGCGCACCTCCCATAGCTTCGCCTACATCGCTGTTTTCGCGCACATCCCATAGCTTCACCTTGATCGCTGCGTTATTGCTCACCTCTCATAGCTTACCCTATATCGTCGTGTTTTCGTGCACCTCGCATGTCTTCACCTATATCGCTATGTTTTTGCTCCTATCATTACTTCCCCTATATCGCTGAGTTTTCTCGCACCTCTGATACATTCCCCTGTATTGCCATGTTTTCGCGCAGCTCTTACAATTTCCCCTATATTGCCATGTTCTCGCACACCTCTCCCCTTAGCTTCCCCTACATCACTGTTTTCGCGCACCTCTCATAACTTCCCCTATATCACTGTGATTTCGCACTCCGCCCATAGCTTCCCCTATATTGCTGTGTTTTCGCTCACCTCTCATACCTTCCCCTGCATCGTCGTGTTTTCGTGCTCCTCCCATACCTTTTCATACATCGCTGTGTAATCGTGCTCCTTTCATACTTTCTCCTATATCCCCTTGTTTTCACGCACTTCCCATAGCTTCCCCGATATTGCTGTGTTTTCTCACACCCCTCATACCTTCCCCTATATTGCGCTGTTATTGCTCACCTCCCACAGCTTCCCATATATTGCTGCGTTTTCGTGCCCCTCCAATAGATTCCTCTATATCACTGTGTTTTCGCACACCTCTCATACCTTCCCCTATATCGTTGTGTTTTCACGCACCTCTCATACCTTCCCCTATATCGTGGTGTTATCGTGCACCTCTCATACCTTCCCCTATATCGCTGTGACATCGCGCACTGCCCATAGCTTCCCCTATATTGCTGTTTTCGCTCACCTCTCACACCTTCCCCTTTATCGCCGTCTTTTCGTGCACCTCCCATACCTTCCCCTATATTGCTGTGTTCTCGTACACCTCTTATAGCTTAACATATATTGCAATGTTTTCGTGCACCTCTCATAGAATCCCCCAAATCACTGTGTTTACGCGCACCTCTCATGACTTCCCCTATATCACTGTGTTTTCGTGCACCTCCCATAGAGTCCCCTATATCGCCGTGTTTTTGCTCACCTCTCACAGCTTTGCCTAAATCGCGCATCACTCCTACCTTCACCTTTTCATATGCCGACGTGTTTTCACAAACCTCTCATACCTTCACGTATATCGCCGTGTTTTCGTGCACCTCCCATGACTTCCCCTATATCACTGTGTTTTCGTGCACCTCTCATACCTTCCCCTATATTGCTGTGTTTTCGCTCACCTCTTATCATATAGCTTCCCCTATAACGCCGTGTTTTCCTGCACTTCTCATACCTTCCCCTATATCGATGTGTTTTCACACACCTCTGATACCTTCACGTATATTGCCGTGTTTTCGTGCACCATCCATACCTTCCCCTATATTGCTGTATTGTTGCATAACTCCAATAGTTTCCGTTATATCACGGTTTTCGCGCACCTCTCATACCTTCCCGTACATCGATGTGTTTTCGTACTCCTCTCATACTTTCTCCTATATTGCCGTGTTTTCACGCACCTCCCATAGCTTCCCCTACATCGCTGTGTTTTCTCGCACCCCTCATACCTTCCCCATGTCGCTCTGTTTTCGTGCACCTCCCACAGCTTCCCATATATCGCTGCGTTTTCGTGCACCTTCTATAGATTCCTCTATATCACTGTGTTTTCGCACACTTCTCATACCTCCCCTTATATCATTGCGTTTTCGCGCACCTCTCATACTTTCCCCTATATCGCCGTGTTTTCGTGCACCACCCATACCTTCCCCTATATCGCTGTGGTTTCGCGCACCTCCCATAGATTCCCCTATATCGCTGTGTTTTTGCACACCTCTCATACCGTTCCCGATATCGCCCTGTTTTCACGCACCTCCCATAGTTTCCCATATATCGCAGTGTTTTCCCGCACCTCTCATACCTTCCCCTTTTTCACTGTGTTTTCGTGCACCTCTCATAGCTTCCCTCAAATTGCTCTTTTCACAGACCTCTCATATAATCATCTATATCACCATGTTTTCGCGCACCTCCCATAGCTTCCCCTATATCACTGCTGTTTTCGCGCACCTCTCATACCTTCCTCTATATCGCCGTGTTTTCGTGCACCTCCCATACCTTCCCCTATATCGCTGTGTTTTCGTGCGCCTCCCATAGAGTCCCCTATACCGCTGTGTTTTCGCACACCCCTCATACCTTCCCCTATATCGCTCTGTTATCGCGCACCACCCATAGATTCCCATATATCGTTGCTTATTTGCGCACCTCCTATAGATTCCTCTGTATCACTGTGTTTTTGCGCACCTCTCATACCTTTCCCTATATCGCCGTGTTTTCATGCACCACCCATACCTTCCACTGTATCGCTGTGATTTTGTACAACTCCCATAGATTCCCCTATGTCTCTGTGTTTTTGGGCACCTCGCATACCTTTCCCTATATCGACGTGTTTTCACGCAACTCTCATATCTTCTTGTATATCGCCGTGTTTTCGTGTACCTCTCATAGCTTTCCCTATATCACTATGTTTTTGCGCACCTTTCATACCTTCCCCTATATCGACGTGTTTTCGCAGACTTCTCATCCCTTCCCCGATATTGCTGTGTTTTAGCGCACTTCTGATACCTTCCCCGTATGACTGTGTTTTCACGCACCTCCATAACTTCCCTTATGTCTCTGTACTCTTCTGCACCTCTCATCACTTCCCCTATATAGCTCTGCTTTCGCACACCTCCCATAGCTTCCCGTACATCGCTGTGTTTTTGCTCACCACTCATACCTTCCCCCATATTGCACTGTTTTCAAGCACCTCCCATAGTTTCCCATATAGCGCCATGTTTTCGTGCACCTCTCATACTTTCCACCTATATCGCTATGTAATCGCACACCACCCATTGCTTCCCATTTTTCGCCCTGCTTACGCGCACCTCTCACAGCTTCCTATATATTGCGATGTTTTCGCGCACCTCTCATAGCTTCCCCCAAATCGCTGTGTTTTCGCGTTCCTCTCATACCTTCCCCTATGTCGCTCTGTTTTCATGCACCTCCCATACCTTCCAATATATCGCTGGTTTTTCGCGCACCTCTCACACCTTCCACTATATTGCTTTTCCTTTTTTGCTGTGTTTTCGCTCACCTCTCATAGCTTCCCCTATACCACCTATTTTTCACGCACATCTAATTACTTCCCCTTTATCGCTGTGTTATCGAGCAGCTCACATAACTTCCCCTATATTGCTATGTTTTCAGGGACCTTCCATAGCTTCCCATTTTTCACCATATTTTCGCGCACCTCTCATAGCTTCATATATATTGCGATGTTTTCACGGACCTCTCATAGATTCGCCAAAGTTGCCGTGCTTTTGCGCACCTCCCATAGCTTCCTCCATATTGCAGTGTTTTCTCACACATCTCATACATTCCCCTATATCGCTGTGTTTTCACTCACCTCTCATCCCGTTCCCGATATCACTGTGATTTCGCGCACCTTCCAAGGCTTCCTCTATATCCCTGTGCTTTCGCTCACCTCTCATAGCTTCCGCTATATCACCGAGTTTTCGCGCACCTCTCATATCTTGCCCTATGTCGCTGTGCTCTTGTGCACCTCTCTTCACTTCCTCTATATCGCCCTGTTTTCACGGACCTCCCATAGCTTCCCATTTTTCGCCGTGTTTTCGCGCACCTCTCATAGCTTCCCATTTATTGCGATGATTTTGCACACCTCTCATAGATTCCCCCAAATCGCTGTGTTTTTGCGCACCTCTCATAGCTTCCCATATATCGCCATGTTCTGGCACACCTCAGCTACCCCTACATCGATGTGTTTTCGCGCACCTTTCATACCTTCTCCTATATCGCCGTGCGTTCACGCACCTCCCATAGCTTCCCCTATATTGCTGTGTTTTCTCACACTTCTCATAACTTTCCCATTCTCGCTTTGTTTTTGTGCACCTCCCATAGCTTCCCATATATCACTGTGTTTTCTCGCACTTCTCATACCGTCCACTATACCGTTATGTTTTCGCAAATTTCTCGTAGCTTGCCCTATATCGATGTGTGTTCGCGTACCTCTCATAACTTCCCCTATTTCGCTGTGTTTTCGCGCAGCTCGCATAGCTTCCACTATATCATTGTGTTTTCACGCACCTCTCATACCTTCACGTATATCGCCGTGTATTCGCGCACCTCTAATAGCTTCCCCTATATGGCCGTGTATTTGCACATATCGCATAGCTTCCCCTATATCGTTGTGTTCTCGCGCACCTCCCATACCTTCCACTCTATCGCTGTATTTTCGCGCACCTCTCATAGCTTTCTATATATTGCAATTTTTCGCGCACCTCTCATAGCTTCCCCCGAATCGCTGCGTTTTCGTACACCTCGCATAGCTTTCTATATATTGCAATTTTTCTGCGCACCTCTCATAGCTTCCCCTATATCGCCGTATTTTCACGCACCTCGCATAGTTTCCCATATATCGCCATGTTTTCGCACACCTCCCATACCTTCCCCTTTTTTGCTGTGTTATTGCACACCTCTCGTAGCTTCCCCTCTACCGCTGTGTTCTCGAGTACCCCTCATAGCTTACATATATTGCAATGTTTTCGCGAACGTCGCATAGCTTCCCCTATATCGCCGTGTTTTAACGCACCTCTCATACCTTCCCCTACATCTCTGTGTTTTCGCGCACCTCTCATTCCTTCTCCTATATCACCATGTTCTCATGCACCTCCCATAGCTTCCCCTATATCACTGTGTTTTCTCACACCTCTCATACCTTCCCCAATATCACTGTGTTTTCTCACACCTCTCATACCTTCCCCTATATCGCCGTGTTTTCCCGCACCTCACGTAGTTTCCCCAATATCATTGTGTTTTTGCTCACCTGTTATAGCTTCCCTTATATCGCTGTGTTTTCACGCACCTCTCATATCTTCCACTATATCGCTGTGTTTTCGCGCACGTCCCATAACTTCCCGTACTTCGCTGTATTTCTGCAAACCTCCCTTATCTTCCCATATATCACCGTGTTTTCGCACACCTCCCATAGGTTTCCCTGTAAGACTGTGTTTTCGCGCACCTCTCATCCCTTCCCCTATATCGCTGTGTCATCGCACACCTCTCATAGCTTCCCCTATATCGGTGTGATTTTGCGCACCTCTCATAGCTTCCCATCTACCGCTGCGTTCTAGTGCACTTCTCATACCTTCCCCTATATCGCTGTGTTTTTGCTTACCTCTCATAGCTGCCACTATATCGCCATATTTTCGCACAGCTCCCATACCTTCCCCTATAGAGATGCGTTTTCTCTCACCTCTCGTAACTTCCCTTATCTCGCTGTGTTTTGGCGCACCTTCCATAGCATCCCCCATAACGCTGTGTTTGGCGCACCTCCCATAGCTTCCTCTCTATCGCTGTGTTTCTGCTCACCTCTCATAGCTTTACATATATCGCCGAGTTCTCGCGCACCTTTCATACCTTCCCCTTTTTAGCCGAGTTTACGCTCATCTCTCGTACTTTCTCCTATATCGCTGTGTTTTCACGCACCTCCTATACCTTCCTCTATATCGCTGTGTTTTCGCACACTTCTCATACCTACCTCTATATCACTGTTTTCATGCACCTTGCATACCATCTCATACCTCTCATCGCTTCCCCTATATTGATGTGTTTTCACACACCTCTCATTCCTTCACGTATATCGCCGTGTTTTCGCGCACCTCCCATAGCTTCCCCTATAGCGCTGTGTTTTCGCGCACCTCTCATAGCTGTCTCAAAATCTCTCTGTTTTCACGCACCTCTCGTAGCTTCCCCATATCGATTTGTTTTCGCGCACCTCTCATACCATCCCCTATATCGCCGTGTTTTCGCGCACCTCTCATAGCTTCCCCTATATCACTGTGTTTTCACCGGCCTCTCATACCTTCCTCTATATCGCTTTTTTTTCGCGCACCTCGCATTGCTTCCCCTACATCATTATGTTTTCGCGCATGTCTCATACCTTCAACTATATTGATGTGTTTTCACGCACCTCTCGTAGCTTCCCCAATATCGATGTGTTTTCGCGCACCTCTCATACATTCCTCTATATCACTGCGTTTTCACGCACCTCTCATAGCTTCCCCCAAATCTTTTCTTTTTAAGTCTTTTTATTGAATTAGTACACAAAAGGTAAACCATATAGGCACTGATACACCGTTGCAATATAACTTTACAAGAGATACACAAAAAAAAAGTAAGTACAAACAGTGCAGTTTAGACTTAAAATAACCAGGTAATATAATAGATATAGGGGAAGCAATGGCAGGTACGTGAAAACACCACGACATAGGAGAAGTTATGAGAGGTGCGCGAAAAGACAGTGATATATGGGAAGCTATGGGAGGTGTGTGAAAACATGGCGATATAGGCACAGCTGTGAGAGGTCAGCAAAAACTCAGCCATATAGGGGAAGATATGAGAGGTGCGAGAAAACAGCGATATAGGGGAAGCTATGAGAGGTGCGAGAAAACACAGCGATTTGGGGTAAGCTATGAGAACACATTGATATAGGGGAAGGTATGATAGGCACGTGAAAACACAGCGATGTAGCGGAACCTATGGAAGGTGCATGAAAACACAGCGATATAGGGGAAGTTATGAGAGGTGCGCGAAAACACAGCGATTTAGGGGAATCTATCAGAGGTGTGCGGAAAACAGCGATATAGGGGAAGCTATGCGAGGTGCGCAAAATCAAACCAATATACAGGAAGGTATGAGCAGTGCGCGAGAACATGGAGATGTAGGGGAATGTATGAGAGGTGTGCAAAAACACAGCAATATAAGGGAAGTTATGAGAGGTGAGAGAAATCGCACCTCTATAGGGGAAGGTATGAGAGGTGCGCGAGAGCACAGCGGTAGAGTGGAAGCTATGAGAGGTGCGTGATAACACAGCGATAAAGGGGAAGGGATGAGAGGTGCGCAAAAACACAGTCTTATAGGGGAACCTATGGGAGGTGCGCGAAAACACGACTATATATGGGAAGATATGAGAGGTGCGTGAAAACACAGTGATATAGGGGAAGCCATGGGATTTGCGCGACAACATAGCGATATAGGGGAAGGTATGTGAGGTGCGGAAAACACGGCGATATAGGGGAAGCTATGGGAGGTGCATGAATACACAGCGATATAGGAGAAGGTGTGAGATGTGGCGAAAACGCATCGATATAGTGGAAGGTATGAGTGGTGCGCGAAAGCACAATGATATAGGGGTAGGTATACGAGGTGCGCGAAAACACAGCGATATAGGGGAAGATATGAGAGGCTTGCAAAAACACGCATTACAGGGGTAGGTATGAGAGGTACGCGAAAACACATCAATACCAGGGAAGCTACGAGAGGTGCGTGAAAACACATCGATACAGGGGAAGGTATAGAAACATAGAAAATAGGTGCAGGAGTAGGCCATTCGGCCCTTCGAGCCTGCACCGTCATTTATTATGATCATGGCTGATCATCCAACTCAGAACCCCGCCCCAGCCTTCCCTCCATACCCTCTGATCCCCGTAGCCACAAGGGTCATATCTAACTCCTTCTTAAATATAGTCAATGAACTGGCCTCAACTGTTTTCTGTGGCAGAGAATTCCACAGATTCACCACTCTCTGTGTGAAGAAGTTTTTCCTAATCTCGGTCCTAAAAGGCTTCCCCTTTATCCTCAAACTGTGACCCCTCGTTCTGGACTTCCCCAACATCGGGAACAATCTTCCTGCATCTAGCCTGTCCAATCCCTTTAGGATTTTATACGTTTCAATCAGATCCTCCCTCAATCTCCTAAATTCCAACGAGTACAAGCCCAGTTCATCCAGTCTTTCTTCATATGAAAGTCCTGCCATCCCAGGAATCAATCTGGTAAACCTTCTCTGTACTCCCTCTATGGCAAGGATGTCTTTCCTCAGATTAGGGGACCAAAACTGCACACAATACTCCAGGTGTGGTCTCACCAAGGCCTTGTACAACTGCAGTAGTACCTCCCTGCTCCTGTACTCGAATGCTCTCGCTATAAATGCTAGCATACCGTTTGCCTTTTTCACTACCTGCTGTACCTGCATGCCCACTTTCAATGACTGGTGTATAATGACACCCAGGTCTCGGTGCACCTCCCCTTTTCCTAATCGGCCACCAATCAGATAATAATCTGTTTTCCTATTTTTGCCACCAAAGTGGATAACTTCACATTTATCCACATTAAATTGCATCTGCCATGAATTTGCCCACTCACCCAACCTATCCAAGTCACTCTGCATCCTCTTAGCATCCTCCACACAGCTAACACTGCCACCCAGCTTCGTGTCATCTGCAAACTCGGAGATGCTGCATTTAATTTCCTCATCCAAGTCATTAATATATATTGTAAACAACTGGGGTCCCAGCACTGAGCCTTGCGGTACCCCACTAGTCACTGCCTGCCATTCTGAAAAGGTCCCGTTTATTCCCACACTTTGCTTCCTGTCTGCTAACCAATTCTCCATCCACATCAATACCTTACCCCCAATGTCGTGTGCTTTAAGTTTGCACACTAATCTCCTGTGTGGGACCTTGTCAAAAGCCTTTTGAAAATCCAAATATACCACATCCACTGGTTCTCCCCTATCCACTCTACTAGTTACATCCTCAAAAAATTCTATGAGATTCGTCAGACATGATTTTCCTTTCACAAATCCATGCTGACTTTGTCCG
This sequence comes from Mobula birostris, assembly GCF_030028105.1. Classification (NCBI taxonomy): domain Eukaryota; kingdom Metazoa; phylum Chordata; class Chondrichthyes; order Myliobatiformes; family Myliobatidae; genus Mobula; species Mobula birostris. The sequence continues at coordinate 136,390 of NW_027278544.1, read as the reverse complement.
ATGATTTCACCGCTTTCCAAATGTGCTGTTATCACATCTTTGATAACTGACTCCAGCAGTTTCCCCACCACCGACGTTAGGCTAACCGGTCTATGATTCCCTGGTTTCTCTCTCCCTCCTTTTTTAAAAAGTGGGGTTACATTAGCCTCCCTCCAATCCTCAGGGACTAGTCCAGAATCTAACGAGTTTTGAAAAATTATCACTAATGCATCCACTATTTCTTGGGCTACTTCCTTAAGCACTCTAGGATGCAGACCATCTGGCCCTGGGGATTTATCTGCCTTCAATCCCTTCAATTTACCTAACACCACTTCCCTACTAACAAGTATTTCGCTCAGTTCCTCCACCTCACTGGACCCTCTGTCCCCTACTATTTCTGGAAGATTATTTATGTCCTCCTTAGTGAAGACAGAACCAAAGTAATTATTCAATTGGTCTGCCATGTCCTTGCTCCCCATAATCAATTCACCTGTTTCTGTCTGCAGGGGACCCACATTTGTCTTTACCAGTCTTTTCTTTTTTACATATCTATAAAAGCTTTTACAGTCAGTTTTTATGTTCCCTGCCAGTTTTCTCTCATAATCTTTTTTCCCCTTCCTAATTGAGAGGTGCACGAAACAAAACGATATAGGGGTAGGTATGCGAAGGTGCGCAAACACATATCGATCTACTTGAAGGCATGAGAGGTGCGTGAAAATAACAAAATAGGGGAAGCTATGTAAGGTGCGTGAAAACACATCGATATATGGGTAGCTATGAGAGGTGCGAGAAAACAAATCAATATAGGGGAAGCTACGGGAGGTGCGCAAAATCACAGCGATATCAGGGAAGCTATGGGATGTGTGCGAAAGCACAGCGATACAGGGGAAGATATAAGAGGTGCACGAAAAGACAGCCATGTTGGGGAATCTATGGAAAGGTGCGCAAAAACACAGCGATAATTGGAAGGTATGGGAGGTGCGCAAAAACACAGCGCTATAGTAGAAGATATGAGAGGTGCACGAAATCACAGCGTTATCGGGGAATCTAAGGGAGGTGCGCGAAAACACAGCGATGTAGGGGAAGCTATGTGAGGTGCACCAGAACACTGCAATATGGGGGAAGATATGAGAGGTGCGCAAAAACACAACAATTTGCGGAAAGCGATGAGAGGTGCGCGAAAACATGGTGAAAAAGGGGAAACTATGAGAGATCTGCGAAAAAACGCGTTATAGAGGCAGGTATGAGAGGTGCGCGAAAACACATCGATACGTTGAAGCTACACGAGTTGCACGAAAACACGTCGATATAGTGGAAGGTATGAGAGGTGCACAAAACCACAATGACATAGGGAAAGCTGTGCGAGGTGCATGAAAACACAGCTATATAGCGGAAGCTATGAGAGGTGCGGGAAAACACGGTGATATAAGGGAAGGGATGAAGTGCGCGAACACATCGATATAGTGGAAGGTATGAGAGGTGCGCAAAAACTCAACGATAACGCGGAAGGTATGCGAGGTACAGAAAACACAGCGATCTAGGGGAAGCTATGAGAGGTGTGCGAAAACACGGCAATATAGGGGAAGCTATGAGAGGGGAGCGTTAGCTCAGTGATATATGGGACGGTATGAGAGGTACACAAAAACAGAACGATATAGCGGAAGCTGTAGGATGTGTGCGAAAACATAGCGATATAGGGAAAACTATGAGAGGTGCGCGAAAACTCACCGATATATATTCAAAACTACGAGAGGTGCGCGAAAACAGAGCGATATAGGGGAAGGTATGAGAGGTGAGAGAAAACACAGCAATATAGTGGAAGCTATGGGAGGTGTGCAAAAACATGGCGATATAGGGGACGCTTTGTGAGGTGCGCGAAAACTCAGCGATCTAGGGGAAGTTATGAGAGATGTGCGAAAACATCACCATATATGGCAAGCTATGAGAGGTGTGCGAAAACAGTGATATAGCGGAAGCTATGGGAGGTATAGAAACATAGAAATATAGAAAATAGGTGCAGGAGTAGGCCATTCGGCTCTTCGAGCCTGCACCACCATTTATTATGATCATGGTTGATCATCCAACTCAGAACCCTGCACCAGCCTTCCTTCCATACCCCCGATCCCCGTAGCCACAAGGGCCATATCTAACTCCCTCTTAAATATAGTCAATGAACTGGCCTCAACTGTTTCCTGTGGCAGAGATTTCCACAGATTCACCATTCTCTGTGTGAAGAAGTTTTTCCTAATCTCGGTTCTAAAAAGCTTCCCCTTTATCCTCAAACTGTGACCCCTCGTCCTGGACTTCCCCAACATCGGGAACAGCGGAAAGTATGCGAGGTACGCGAAAACACGGCGATATAGGGGAAGCTATGAGCGGGGAGCGTTATCTCAGTGAATACATTGGACGGTACGAGAGGTGCACAAAAGCACAGCGATATAGGGGAAGCTATGGGAGGAGCACAAAAACATAGCGATATAGGGAAATCTATGAGAGGTGTGCGTAAATGCAGCGATATATGGGAAGTTACGAGAGGTGCGCGAAAACAGAGCGATTTAGGAGAAGATATGAGAGGTGAGAGAAAACACAGCGATATAGTGGAAGATATGGGAGGTGTGTGAACACATGGCATTATAGTAGAAAATATGAGAGATGCACGAAAATACAGTGATGTAGGGGAAGGTATGAGCGGTGCACGAAAACACAGCGATATATGGGAAACCATGGGAAGTGCACGACAACAGAGCGATATAGGGGAAGGTATCAGAGGAGTGAGAAAAGACGGCGATATAGGGGAAGCTATGGGAGGTGTGCGAAAACATTGCAATATAGGGGACGCTATGTGAGATGCGCGAAAACACAGCGATCTAGGGGAATTTATGAGAGGTGTGCGAACACATCGTCATATATGGCAAGCTATGAGACGTGTGTGAAAACTGCGATATAGCGGAAGCTATGGGAGGTACGCGAAAACACAGCAATATAGGGGAAGCTATGAAAGCTGCTCGATAACACAGTGACATAGGGGAAGACGTGAGAAGTGCGCGAAAACACGATGGTATATGGGAAGCTATAAGAGGTGCGCGAAAACACAGCGATATAGGGGAAGGTATCAGAGGTGTGTGAAAATACAACGATATTTTGGAAGCTATAGGAGGTGCGGGAAAACACAGCGATACAGGAGAAGCTATGAGAGGTGCGTGAAAACACAGCGACACAGAGGAAGCTATGAGAGGTCTGCAAAAAACGCGTTATAGGGGCAGGTATGAGAGGTGTGCGAAAATACATCGATATCAGGGAAGCTACGAGAGGTGCGCGAAAACACATTGATATATGGAAGGTATGAGAGGTGCACAAATACAAAACGATATAGGGGTAAGTACGCGAGTTGCACGAAAACACAGCGATATAGGGGAAGCTATGGAAGGTGCGCAAACACACATCGATATACTTGAAGTTATGAGAGGTGCACGAAATCACAACGATATAGGGGAAGCTATGGGAGGTGTGCGAAAACATGGCAATATAGGGGACGCTATGTGAGATGCGCGAAAACACAGCGATCTAGGGGAATTTATGAGAGGTGTGCGAACACATCGTCATATATGGCAAGCTATGAGACGTGTGTGAAAACTGCGATATAGCGGAAGCTATGGGAGGTATGCGAAAACACAGCAATATAGGGGAAGCTATGAAAGCTGCTCGATAACACAGCGACATAGGGGAAGACGTGAGAAGTGCGCGAAAACACGACGATATATGGGAAGCAATAAGAGGTGCGCGAAAACACAGCGATATAGGGGAGGGTATCAGAGGTGTGTGAAAATACAACGATATTTTGGAAGCTATGGGAGGTGCGGGAAAACACAGCGATATAGGAGAAGCTATGGGAGGTGCGCGAAAACACAGCGACACAGAGGAAGCTATGAGAGGTCTGCAAAAAATGCGTTATAGGGGCAGGTATGAGAGGTGTGCGAAAACACATCGATATCAGGGAAGCTACGAGAGGTGCGCGAAAACACCTTGATATATGGAAGGTATGAGAGGTGCACAAATACAAAACGATATAGGGGTAAGTACGCGAGTTGCGCGAAAACACAGCGATATAGGGGAAGCTATGGAAGGTGCGCAAACACACATCGATATACTTGAAGTTATGAGAGGTGCACGAAATCACAACGATATAGGGGAAGCTATGCAAGGTGCGCGAAAACACAGCAATATAGGGGAAGCTATGAGTGGTGCAAGAAAACACAGTGATATAGGGGAAGCTACAGGAGGTGCGCGAAATCACAGCAATATCGGGGAAGCTATATGAGGTGTGCTAAAGCACAGCGATACAGGGGAAGGTATAAGGGGTGCGCGAAAACACAGCCATATTGAGGAATCTATGGGAGGTTCGGGAAAAGACAGCGATTTTAGCGTTTTTAAGGGGTACAGGGGTTTTTTATAGAATATGACGAATAAACAGGAATAGGATACTAGGATGGTCAAAGATGGGAGGGTGAAGTGTAGGTTTGTATATATATGTGTGTGTGATTGGGTGAAGGGATTTAGAATGTATGTCTAGTGCACATTCTGGAGCAGAGGGTGGCGGTAATGCACCATTAAGCTGGATGCCAACCGCCGTAAAAACAAGATACAGAGACAGAAGACAGCGATAACTGGAAGCTATGGGAGGAGCATGAAAACACAGCCATATTGGGGAATCTATTGGAGGTGCGCGAAAACACAGCAATGTAGGGGATGCTATGTGAGGAGCACCAGAACAAAAATATATGGGGGTAGATGTGAGAAGTGCGCAAAAAGACAGCGATTTGGGGAAAGCGATGAGAGGTGCGCGAAAACATCGCAATATATGGGAAATTATGAGAGGTGCGCGAAACCACGGTGAAAAAAGGGAAGCTATGCGAGGTGCATGAAAACACAGAGATATAGGGGAAGGTATGAGAAGTGCACGAAAACACATCGATAAAGTGGAAGATATGCGAGGAACGCGTAAACACAGCGATATAGGGGAAGCTATGAGAGATCTGCGAGAAAACACGTTATATGGGCAGGTATGAGAGGTGCACGAAAACACATCGATACAGGGGAAGCTACGAGAGGTGCGTGAACACATCAATATAGTGGAAGGTATGAGAGGTGCGCAAAAACTCAACGATATAGCGGAAGGTATGCGAGGTGCGTGAAAACACGGCGATATAGGGGAAGCTATGAGAGGGGAGCGTTATCTCAGCGATATATTGGATGGTATGAGAGGTGCACAAAAACACAGCGATATAGGGGAAGCTATGAGAGGTGCGCAAAAACACAACCATTTTAGGAAAGCTATGAGAGGTGCACGAAATCACAGCGATATAGGGGAAGGTATGAGAGGTGCACAAATACATAACGACATAGGGGAAGGTATGTGAGGTGCGCAAAAACACAGCGATTTGGGGGAAGCTAAGAGAGGTGCACGAAAACATTGCAAAATATGGAAAGCTATGAGAGGTGCACGAGAACACAATGATATAGGGGAAGGTATGATAGGCCCGTGAAAATACAGCGATGTAGGGGAACCTATGGGAGGTGCATGGAAATACAGTGGTATAGGGGAAGCCATGGGAAGTGCACGACAACAGAGTGATATAGGGGACGATATCAGAGGAGTGAGAAAAGACGGTGATATAGGAGAAACTATGGGAGGTGTCCGAAAACATGAATATATAGGGACGCTATCTGAGGTGCGCAAAAACACAGCAATATAGGGGAAGCTATGAAAACTGCTCGATAACACAGCGATATAGGGGAAGATGTGAGAGGTGCGCGAAAACACAGCGATACAGGGGAAGCTATGGGAGGTGTGCGAAAAAACGGCGATACAGGGGAAGCTATGAGAGGTCTGCAAAAACACGCGTTATAGGGGTAGGTATGAGAGGTGTGCGAAAACACATCGATATCAGGGAAGCTACGAGTGCTGCGCGAAAACACATTGATATATGGAAGGTATGAGAGATGCACAAAAACAAAACGATATAGGGGTAGATATGCGAGTTGCGCGAAACCACAGCAACATAGAGGAAGCTATGGAAGGTGCGCAAACACACATTGATATACTTGAAGGTATGAGAGGTTCGCGAAATCACAACGATATAGGGGAAGCTATGTGAGGTGTGCTAAAGCACAGCGATACAGGGGAATGTATAAGGGGTGTGCGAAAAAAAAGCCATATTGGGGAATCTATGGGAGGTTCGCGAAAACACAGCGATGTAGGGGAAGCTTTGTGAGGTGCTCCAGAGCACGGCAATATGGGGGAAGATATGAGAGGTGCGCAAAAACACAGCTATTTGGGGAAAGCGATGAGAGGTGCGCGAAATCAATACAATATATGGAAAGTTATGACAGGTGCACGAGAACACAGCAACACAGGAGAGGTTATGATAGGCACGCGAAAACACAGCGATGTTGGGGAACCTGTGGGAGGTGCATGAAAACACAGCGGCATATGGGAAGCTATGGGAGGTGCACGAAAACAGAGCGATATGGGAGAAGGTATGAGAGGTGCAAGAAAACACAGCAATATAGTGGAAGCCATGGGAGGTGCGTGAAAAGACGAAGATATAAGAGAATGTATGAGAGGTGCGTGAAAACACAGCAATTTGGGGGAAGCTATGAGAGGTGCACGAAAACATTGCAATATATGGAAAGCTATGAGAGATGCACGAGAACACAATGATATAGGGGAAGGTATGATAGGCACGTGAAAACACAGCAATGTAGGGGAACCTATGGGAGGTGCATGGAAACACAGCGATATAGGGGAAGTTATGAGAGGTGCGGGAAAACACATCGATATAGCAGAACCTACGAGACGTGTGCGGAAACGCAGTGATAATGTGGAAGGTATGAGAAGTGCGCGGAAACACAGCGATATATGGGAAGCTATGGGAGGTGCATGAAAACAGAGAGTTATAGGGGAAGGTATGAGAGTTGCAAGAAAACACAGCAATATAGGGGAAGCTATGGGAGGTGCATGAAAACACAGAGATGTAGGGGAAGCTATGAGAGGTGCGCAAAAACACAGCAATTTCAGGAAAGCTATGAGAGGTGCGCAAAAACACAGCGATATAGGGGAAACTATGAGAGGTTTGCGAAAAAATGTGTTATAGAGGCAGGTATGAAAGGTGAGTGAAAACACATCGATACAGGTGAAGGTATGAGAGGTGCACAAAAACACAACGACATAGGGGAAGGTATGCGAGTTACGTGAAAACACGGCAGTCTAGAGGAAGGTATGAGAGGTGCGCGAAAACACAGTGATACAGGGGAAGCTATGGAAGGTGTGCAAACACACATCGATATACTTGAAGGTCTGAGAGGTGTGCGAAAACACAACGATACAGTGGAAGCTATGAGAGGTGCGCAAAAACACAGCGCTATAGGGGAAGGTATGAGAGGTGCAAAAAATTACAGCGATGTCGGGATGCTATGGGAGGTGTGCGAAAACACAGCGAAACAGTGGAAGGTATAAGAGGTGCACGAAAACATAGCCATATTGGGGAATCTATGGGAGGTGCGCGAAAACACAGCGATGTAGGGAAAGCTATGTGAGGTGCACCAGAACATGGCAATATGGGGGAAGATATGAGAGGTGCGCAAAAACACAACTATTTGGGGAAAGCGATGAAAGGTGCGCGAAAACACAGCGATTTGGGGGAAGCTATGAGAGGTGCGCGAAAACACAGCTATTTGGGGAAAGCGATGAAAGCTGCGCGAAATCAATACAATATATGGAAAGCTATGACAGGTGCACGAGAACACAGCAACACAGGAGAGGTTATGATAGGCACGCGAAAACACAGCGATGTTGGGGAACCTATGGGAGGTGCATGAAAAAATAGCGATATAGGGGAAATTATGAGAGGTGCGCGAAAACACATCGATAGAGGGGAAGCTACAAGAGGTATGCAAAAACACAGCGAATTGGGGAAAGCGATGAGAGGTGCACGAAAACATCGCAATATATGGGAAGCTATGAGAGGTGCGCAAAAACACGGTGAGAAATGGGAAGCTACGGGAGGTGCGCGAAAACACAACGATATAGGGGAAGGTATGAGAGGTGCGAGAAAACACAGCGATATAGGGGAAGCTATGGTAGGTACGTGAAAACATGGCGTTATGGGGGAAGCTATGGTAGGTGCGTGAAAACATGGCGTTATGGGAGAAAGTATGAGAGGTGCGCGAAAACACAGCGATGTAAGGGAAGGTATGAGTGGTGCGCGAAAAGACAACGATATATGGGAAGCCAGGGAAGGTGCACGACAGCAGAGAGATACAGGGGAAGGTAGCAGAGGTGCGAGAAAATGCAGCGATATAGGGGAAGCTATGTGAGGTGCATGAAAACACAGCGATCTAGGGGAAGCTATGAGAGGTGCGCGAAAACACAGCGATATAGGGGAAGCTATGGGAGGTATGCGAGAAATCAGCGATACAGGGGAAGCTATGAGAGGTCTGCGAAAACACGCGTAATAGAGGCAGGTATGAGAGGTGTGCGAAAACACATCGATACCAGGGAAGCTACGAGAGGTGCGCAAAAACACATCAATATAGAGGATGGTATAAGAGGTGCACAAAAACAAAACGACATAGGGGTAGGTATGTGAGGTACGCGAAAACACAGTGATATAGGGGAAGATATGGAAGGTGCGCAAACACACATCGATATACTTGAAGGTATGAGAGGTGCGCGAAAACAAAACGATATAGGGGAAGCTGTGCAAGGTGCGCGAAAACACAGTGATATAGGGGAAGGTATGACAGGTGCGAGAAAACACAGTGATATAGGGGAAGCTACGGGAGGTGCGCAAAATCACAGCGATTTCAGGGAAGCTATGGGAGGTGCGTGAAAGCACAGCGATACAGGGGAAAGTATAAGTGGTGCGTGAAAACACAGCCATATTGGGAAATATATGGGAGGTGCGCGAAAACACAATGATAATGGGAAGGTATGGGAGGTGCGTAAAACACAGCGCTGTAGGGGAAGATATGAGAGGTGCACGAAAATATCGCCATATATGGCAAGCTATGAGACGTGTGCGAAAACAGCGATATGGCAGAAGCAGTGGGAGGTATGCGAAAACACAGCAATACATGGGAAGTCATGAAAGCTGTTTGATAACACAGCGATATAGGGAAAGATGTGAGAGGTGCGCGAAAACGCGACGATATAGGGGAAGGTATCAGAGGTGTGTGAAAACACAATGATACTAGGGAAGCTATGGGAGGTGCGGGAAAACACAGAGATATAGGAGAAGCTATGAGAGGTGCGCAAAAACACAGTGATTTGGGGAAAGCGATGAGATGTGCAGGAAAACATCACAATATATGGGTAGCTATGAGAGGTGTGCGAAAACACAGCGATATAGGGGAAGGTATAAGAGGTGCAAAAAAACACAACAATATAGGGGAAGCTATGAGAGCTGCGAGAAAACACAGAGATATAGGGGAATCTATGGGAGGTGCTCGAAAACACAGCGATAATGGGAAGGTATGGGAGGTGCGCAAAAACACAGCACTATAGGGTAAGATATGAGAGGTGCACAAAATCACAGCGGTATCGGGGAAGCTATGGGAGGTGTGTGAAAACGCAGCGAAACAGGGGAAGGTATAAGAGATGCATGAAAACACAGCCATATTGGGGAATCTATGGGAGGTGCGCAAAAACACAGCGATTTGGGGAAAGCGATGAGAGGTGTCCGAGAACGTCGCAATATATGGGAATCTATGAGAGGTGTGCAAAAACACGGCGAAAAAGGGGAAGCTATGCGAGGTGTATGAAAACACTGCGATATAGGGGAATGTATAAGAAGTGCGCGAAAACACACCGATAGAGTGGAAGGTATGAGAGGTGCGCAAACACACATCGATATACTTGAAGGTATGAGAAGTGCGTGAAAACACAGAGATATAGAGGAAGCTATGGAAGGTGCGCAAACACACATCGATATACTTGAAGGTATGAGAGGTGCGCGAAAACACAACGGTATAGGGGAAGCTATGAGAGCTGCGAGAAAACACAGCGATATAGGGGAATCTATGGGAGGTGCTCGAAAACACAGCGATAATGGGAAGATATGGGAGGTGCGCAAAAACACAGCACTATAGGGTAAGATATGAGAGGTGCACAAAATCACAGCGGTATCGGGGAAGCTATGGGAGGTGTGCGAAAACACAGCGAAACAGGGGAAGGTATAAGAGATGCATGAAAACACAGCCATATTGGGGAATCTATGGGAGGTGCGCAAAAACACAGCAATTTGGGGAAAGCGATGAGAGGTGTCCGAGAACGTCGCAATATATGGGAATCTATGAGAGGTGTGCAAAAACACAGCGAAAAAGGGGAAGCTATGCGAGGTGTATGAAAACACTGCGATATAGGGGAATGTATAAGAAGTGCGCGAAAACACACCGATAGAGTGGAAGGTATGAGAGGTGCGCAAACACACATCGATATACTTGAAGGTATGAGAAGTGCGTGAAAACACAGAGATATAGAGGAAGCTATGGAAGGTGCGCAAACACACATCGATATACTTGAAGGTATGAGAGGTGCGCGAAAACACAATGATATAGGGGAAGCTATGCAAGGTGCGCGAAAACACAACAATATAGGGGAAGCTATGAGAGCTGCGAGAAAACACAGCGATATAGGGGAATCTATGGGAGGTGCTCGAAAACACAGCGATAATGGGAAGGTATGGGAGGTGCGCAAAAACACAGCACTATAGGGTAAGATATGAGAGGTGCACAAAATCACAGCGGTATCGGGGAAGCTATGGGAGGTGTGCGAAAACGCAGCGAAACAGGGGAAGGTATAAGAGATGCATGAAAACACAGCCACATTGGGGAATCTATGGGAGGTGCGCAAAAACACAGCGATTTGGAGAAAGCGATGAGAGGTGTCCGAGAACGTCGCAATATATGGGAATCTATGAGAGGTGTGCAAAAACACGGCGAAAAAGGGGAAGCTATGCGAGGTGTATGAAAACACTGCGATATAGGGGAATGTATAAGAAGTGTGCGAAAACACACCGATAGAGTGGAAGGTATGAGAGGTGCGCAAACACACATCGATATACTTGAAGGTATGAGAAGTGCGTGAAAACACAGAGATATAGAGGAAGCTATGGAAGGTGCGCAAACACACATCGATATACTTGAAGGTATGAGAGGTGCGCGAAAACACAACGATATAGGGGAAGCTATGCAAGGTGCGCGAAAACACAACAATATAGGGGAAGCTATGAGAGCTGCGAGAAAACACCGATATAGGGGAATCTATGGGAGGTGCTCGAAAACACAGCGATAATGGGAAGGTATGGGAGGTGCGCAAAAACACAGCACTATAGGGTAAGATATGAGAGGTGCACAAAATCACAGCGGTATCGGGGAAGCTATGGGAGGTGTGCGAAAACACAGCGAAACAGGGGAAGGTATAAGAGATGCATGAAAACGCAGCCATATTGGGGAATCTATGGGAGGTGCGCAAAAACACAGCGATTTGGGGAAAGCGATGAGGGGTATCCGAAAACATCGCAATATATGGGAAGCTAAAAGAGGTGCACGAAAACACGGCGAAAAAAGGGAAGCTATGGGAGGTGTATGAAAATACAGCGATATAGGGGGAGGTATGAGAATTGCGCGAAAACACAGCGATATAGGGGAAGCTATGAGAGGTGCACGAAAACACGGTGATATAGGGGAAGCTATGAGAGGGGAGCGTTATCTGAGCGATATATGGGACGGTATGAGATGTGCACGAAATCACAGCGATATCGGGATGCTATGGGAGGTGTGCGAAAACACAACGATGCAGGGGAAGGTATAAGAGGTGCATGAAAACACAGCCATATTGGGGAATCTATAGGAGGTGCGCGAAAACACAGCGATTTGGGGAAAGCGATGAGAGGTGTCCGAGAACGTCGCAATATATGGGAAGCTATGAGAGGTGTGCGAAAACACGGCGAAAAAGGGGAAGCTATGCGAGGTGTATGAAAACACTGCGATATAGGGGAATGTATGAGAAGTGCGCGAAAACACACCGATAGAGTGGAAGGTATGAGAGGTGCGCAAAAACTCAACGATATAGAGGAAGGTATGCAAGGTGCGCGAAAACACATCGACATAGGGGAAGCCATGAGAGGGGAGCGTTATATGAGCGATATATAGGACGGTATGAGAGGTGCACAAAAACACAGCGATATAGGGGTAGGTATGCGAGTTGCGCGAAAACACAGCGATATAGGGGAAGGTATGAGAGATCTGCGAGAAAACGCGTTATATTGGCAGGTATGAGAGGTTCGCGAAAACACATCGATACAGGGGAAGCTACGAGAGGTGCGTGAACACATCGATATAGTGGAAGGTATGAGAGGTGCGCAAAAACATAATGATATAGCGGAAGGTGTGCGAGGTGCGCGAAAACACGGCGATATAGGGGAAGCTATGAGACGTGTGCGAAAACAGCAATATGGCAGAAGCAGTGGGAGGTATGCGAAAACACAGCAATATATGGGAAGCCATGAAAGCTGTTTGATAACACAGCGATATAGGGAAAGATGTGAGAGGTTTGCGAAAACCCGGCGATATAGCGGAAGGTATCAGAGGTGTGCGAAAACACAGTGATATTGGGGAAGCTATGGGAGGTGCGGGAAAACACAGCGATATAGGAGAAGCTATGAGAGGTGCGCAAAAACACAGTGATTTCGGGAAAGCGATGAGAGGTGCGGGAAAACATTGCAATATATGGAAAGCTATGAGAGGTGCGCGAAAACATGGCGAAAAATGGGACGCTATGGGAGATTCGTGAAAACACATCGATACAGTGGAAGGTGTGAGAGGTGCGCGAAAACACAACGATATATAGGAAGCTATCAGAGGTCTGTAAAAACACGCGTCATAGGGGCAGGTATGAGAAGTGCGTCAAAACACATCGATACTAGGGAAGCTATGAGAGGTGCGCAATAACACATTGATATAGTGGAAGGTATAAGAGGTGCACAAAAACAAAACGACATAGGGGTAGGTATGCGAGGAGCGCGAAAACACAGAGATATAGAGGAAGCTATGGAAGGTGCGCAAACACACATCGATATACTTGAAGGTATGAGAGGTGCGCGAAAACACAACGAAATAGGGGAAGCTATGCAAGGTGCGCGAAAACACAACAATATAGGGGAAGCTATGAGATCTGCGAGAAAACACAGCGATATAGGGGAATCTATGGGAGGTGCTCGAAAACACAGCAATAATGGGAAGGTATGGGAGGTGCGCAAAAACACAGCACTATAGGGTAAGATATGAGAGGTGCACAAAATCACAGCGGTATCGGGGAATCTATGGGAGGTGTGCGAAAACACAGCAAAACAGGAGAAGGTATAAGAGATGCATGAAAACACAGCCATATTGGGGAATCTATGGGAAGTGCGCTAAAACACAGCGATTTGGGGAAAGCGATGAGAGGTATCCGAAAACATCGCAATATATGGGAAGCTAAAAGAGGTGCACGAAAACACGGCGAGAAAAGGGAAGCTATGGGAGGTGTATGAAAATACAGCGATATAGGGGAAGGTATGAGAATTGCGCGAAAACACATCGATATAGTGTAAGGTATGCGAGGTGCGCGAAAACACAGCGATATAGGGGAAGCTATGAGAGGTCTGCGAGGAAACGCATTATAGTGGCAGGTATGACAGGTGCGCAAAAACTCAATGATATAGCGGAAGGCATGTGAGGTGCGCAAAAACACAGCGATATAGGGGAAGCTATGAGAGGTGCACGAAAACACGGTGATATAGGGGAAGCTATGAGAGGGGAGCGTTATCTGAGCGATATATGGGACGGTATGAGAGGTGCACAAAAACACAGCGATATCGGGGAATCTATGGGAGGTGCGCGAAAACATAACGATATAGGGAAAGCTATGAGAGGTGCGCGAAAACGCAGCGATATATGGGAAGCTACGAGAGGTGCGCGAAAACAGAGCGATATAGGGGAAGGTATGAGAGGTGAAAGAAAACACAGCAATATAGTGCAAGCTATGGGAGGTGTGTGAAAACACGGCATTATAGTAGAAATTATGAGAGGTGCACGAAAACACAGCGATGTAGGGGAAGGTATGAGTAGTGCACGAAAAAACAGCGATATTTGTGAAGCCATGGGAAGTGCATGACAACAGAGCGATATAGTGGAAAGTATCAGAGGAGTGAGAAAACACAGCGATATTGGGGAAGCTATGGGAGGTGTGCGAAAACGTGGCGATATAGGAGACGCTATGTGAGATGCCCGAAAATACAGCGATCTACGGGAAGTTATGAGAGGTGTGCGAAAACATCGCCATATATGGCAAGCTATGAGAGGTGTGCGAAAACACAGCGATGCAGGGGAAGGTATGAGAGGTGCTCGATAAGACAGCGATATAGTGGAAAATGTGAGAGGTGCACGAAAACACAGCGATATAGGGGAATGTATCAGAGGTGTGCGAAAACACAATGATATTAGGGAAGGTATGGGAGGTGTGCGAAAACACAGCGATACAGGGGAAGGTATGAGACGTGCGCGACAACACAGCCATATTGGGGAAGCTATAAGTGGTGCGCGAAAACACAGCCATGTAGGGGAAGTTATGGGAGGTGCACGACAACACAGCGATACAGGGGAAGGTTTCAGAGGTGAGAGAAAACACAGCGATATAGGGGAAGCTATGGGAGGTGCGAGAAAACACAGCAATATAGGGGTAGGTATGCGAGGTGCGTGAAAACACAGTGCTATATGTGAAATTATGGGAGGTTCGCGAAAACACGGCGATATAGGCACAGCTGTGAAAGGTCAGCAAAAACACAGCGATATAGGGGAAGGTATGAGAGGTGCATGAAAACACCGCGATTTGGGGGAAGCTATGAGAGGTGCGTGAAATCAATGCAATATATGGAAAGCTATGAGAGGTGCACGAAAACACAGCAACAGAGGGGAGGGTATGATAGGCACGTGAAAACACAGCGATGTAGGTAAACCTATGGGAGGTGCATGAAAACACAGCGATATAGGCGAAGTTGTGAGCGGTGCGCGAAAACACAGCGATATAGTGGAAGGTATGAGAGGTGCGTGAAAACACAATGATAGATGGGAAGCTATGGGGGGTGCACGAAAACACAGCGATCTAAGGGAAGTTATGAGAGGTGTGCGAAAATATCGCTATATATGGCAAGCTATGAGAGGTGTGCTAAAACAGCGATACAGCGGAAGCAGTGGGAGGTATGCGAAAACACAGCAATACATGGGAAGTCATGAAAGCTGTTAGATAACACAGCGATATAGGGAAAGATGTGAGAGGTGTGCGAAAACTCGGCAATATAGGGGAAGGTATCAGAGGTGAGCAAGAACACAATGATATTGGGGAAGTCATGGGAGGCGCGGGAAAACACAGCGATATAGGTGAAGCTACGAGAGGTGCGCAAAAACACAGTGATTTGGGGAAAGAGTGACAGGTGCAGGAAAACATTGCAATATATGGGAAGCTATGAGAGGTGCGCGAAAACACGGCGAAAAATGGGAAGTTATGGGAGATGCGTGAAAACACAGCGATACAGGGGAGGTATGAGAGGTGGCGAAAACACAACGATATAGAGGAAGGAATGCGAGGTGCGCAAAAACACAACGATATAGGGGAAGCTATGAGAGATGTGCGAAAACACATCGATATAGGGGAAGCCACGGGAGTTGTGCGAAATCACAGCGATGTCGGGGAAGCTATGGGAGGTGTGCGAGTGCACAGCGATACAGGGGAAGGTATAAGAGGTGCACGAAAACACAGCCATATTGGGGAATCTATGGGAGGTGCGCGAAAGCACAGCGATGTAGAGGAAGCTAGGTGAGGTGGACCAGAACACGGCAATATGGGGGAAGATATGAGAGGTGCGCGAAAACACATCAATACAGGGGAAGCTACGAGAGGTGCGCAAAATCACATCGATATAGTGGAAGGTATGAGAGGTGCACAAAAACACAACGACATAGGGGCCGGTTTGCGAGGTGCGCAAAGACACATCGATATAGGGGAAGCTATGAGAGGTGCGCGAAAACACGGCGCTATAGGGGATGGGATAAGAGGTGCGCGAGAACACATGAATACAGGGGAAGCTTCGAGAGGTGCGCGAACACATCGATATAGTGTAAGGTATGAGAGTTGCGCAAAAACTCAAAGATATAGTGGAAGGTATGCGAGGTGCGCGAAATCACAGCGATATAGGGGAAGCTATGAGAGGTGCGTGAAAACACGGCGATATAGGGGAAGCTATGAGAGAGGAGCGTTATCTCAGCGATATATGGGAAGCCATGGGAAGTGCACGACAGCAGAGTGATATAGGGGAAGGTATCAGAGGAGTGAGAAAACGTAGCGATATATATGGGAAGCTATGGGAGGTGTGCGAAAACATGGCGATCTAGGAGATGCTATGTGAGGTGCGCGAAAACACAGCGATCTCGGGGAATTTATGAGAGGTGTGCGAAAACATCGCCATAGATGGCAAGCTATGAGAGGTGTGCGAAAACAGCGATATAGCGGAAGATATATATATCTTAACAAGATAAGAGCCCATGGAATTACAGGGAAGTTACATACGTGGATAGAGTTTTGGCTGATTGGCAGGAAACGGAGAGTGGGAATAAAGGGATCCTATTCTGGTTGGCTGCCGGTTACCAGTGGTGTTCCACAGGGATCAGTGTTGGGGCCGCTTCTTTTTACATTGTACATCAACGATTTGGGTTATGGAATAGATGGCTTTGTGGCTAAGTTTGCTGACGATACGAAGGTAGGTGGAGGGGCTGGTAGTGCTGAGGAAGCGGAGAGTCTTCAGAGAGACTTGGGTAGATTGGAAGAATGGGCAGAGAAGTGGCAAATGAAGTACAATGTTGGAAAATGTATGGTTATGCACATTGGCAGAAAAAATAAACGGGCAGACTATTATTTAAATAGGGAAAGAATTCAAAGTTCTGAGATGCAACGGGACTTGGGAATGCTCGTATGGGATTCCCTTAAAGTTAACCTCCAGGTTGAGTCAGTAGTGAAGAAGGTGAATGCAATGTTGGCATTCATTTCTAGAGGAATAGAGTAGGGATGTGATGTTGAGGCTCTATAAGGCGCTGGTGAGACCTCACTTGGAGTACTGTGGGCAGTTTTGGTCTCCTTATTTAAGAAAGGATGTGCTGACGTTGGAGAGGGTACAGAGAAGATTCACTAGAATGATTCCGGGAATGAGAGGGTTAACATATGAGGAACGTTTGTCCGCTCTTGGACTGTATTCTTTGGAGTTTAGGAGAATGAGGGGAGACCTCATAGAAACATTTCGAAGTTAAAAGGCATGGACAGAGTGGATGTGGCAAAGTTGTTTCACATGATGGGGGAGTCTAGTACGTGAGGGCATGACTTAAGGATTGAAGGGCGCCCTTTCAGAACAGAAATGCGAAGAAATTTTTTTAGTCAGAGGGTGGTGAATCTATGGAATTTATTGCCACGGGCAGCAGTGGAGGCCAAGTTATTGGGTGTATTTAAGGCAGAGATTGATAGGTATCTGAGTAGCCAGGGCATCAAAGGTTATGGTGAGAAGGCGGGGGAGTGGGACTAATTAGGAGAAAATGGATCAGCTCATGATAAAATGGCGGAGCAGACTCAATGGGCCGAATGGCCTACTTCTGCTCCTTATGGTCTTATGGTATGGGACATGCGCGAGAACACAGTGATATCATTGAAGGTAAGAGAGGTGCGCTAAAACACAGCGATGTAGGAGAGTGTATGAGAGGTGCGCGAAAACAGCAATATAGGGGAAGTTATGAGAGGTGAAAGAAAACATAGCGATATAGTGGAAGCTATGGGAGGTATGGGAAAACACAGCAATATAGGGGAAGCTATGGGAGGTATGCGAAAACACAGCGGGATAGGGGAAGCTATGAAAGCTGCTCGATAACACAGCGACATAGGGAAAGATGTGAGAGGTGCGCGAAAACGCAGCGATATATGGGAAGCTACGAGAGGTACGCGAAAACAGAGCGATATAGGGGAAGGTATCAGAGGTGAAAGAAAACACAGCAATATAGTGGAAGCTATGCGAGGTGCGTGAAAAGACGGAGATATAGGAGAAGAAATCAGAAATGCGCGAAAACACAGTGATGTAGGGGAAGCTATGAAAGTTCTGCGAAAAACGCGTTATAGGGGCAGGTATGAAAGGTGCGCAAAAACACATCGATGCAGGGGAAGGTATGAGAGGAGGACAAAAACACGACATAGGGGAAGGTATGTGAGGTGCGTGAAAACACGGCGATCTAGGGGAAGGTATGAGAGGTGTGCGAAAACACAGCGATATAGGGGTAGGTATGCGAGGTGTGTCAAAACACAATGATATTTGGGAAGCTATGCCAGGTGTGCGAAAACACAACGATATAGTGGAAGTTATGAGAGGTGCGTGAAAACGCAGCGATTTGGGGGAAGCTATGAGAGCTGCACGAGAACACAGTGATATGGGGAAGGTATGATAGGCACTCGAAAACAGAGCGATGTAGGAGAAGGTATGAGAGGTGTGCGAAAACACAGCGATGGAGGGGAAGCTATGCGAGATGCGCCAGATGAAGGTAATATGGGAGAAGATATGAGAGGTACGTAAAAACACAGCGATTTGGGGATAGCGATGAGAGGTGTGCAAAAATATCGCAATATATGGGAAGCTATGACAGGTGCGCGAGTACACAGTGATATAGGTGAAGGTAGGATAGGCACTCGAAAACAGAGCGATGTTGGGGAACCTATGGGAGGTGTATGAAACCACAGCGATATAGAGGAAGTTATGAGAGGTGCGCGAAAATACATCGATATAGGGGAAGCTACGAGAGGTGCGCGGAAACGCAGCGAGATAGTGGAAGGTATGAGAGGTGCGCGAAAACATAGCGATATATGGGAAGCTATGGGATGTGCACGAAAACAGAGCGATGGAAGGGAAGCTATGCGAGGTACGCCAGATGACGGCAATATGGAAGAAGATATGAGAGGTACGCAAAACCACAGCGATTTGTGGATGGCGATGAGAGGTGCGCGAAAGCATCGCAATATATGGGAAGCTATGAGAGGTGCGCGAAAACACGGCGAGATATAGGGGAAGGTATAAGAGGTTCAAGAAAACACAGCGATATAGGGGAAGCTATGGGAGGTGCGTGAAAACACGGCGTTATGGGAGAAACTATGAGAAGTGCACGAAAACACAGCGATGTAGGGGAAGGTATGAGGGGTGCGCGAAAACACAGCGATATATGGGAAGCCAGGGGAGGTGCACAACATTGAGAGACATAGGGGAAGGTAGCTGAAGTGCGAGAAAACACAGCGATATTGAGGAAGCTATGAGAGGTGTGCGAAAACATGGCAATATAGGGGACGCTATGTGAGGTGCGTGAAAACACAGCGATCTAACTGAAGCTATGAGAGGTGTGCGAAAACATCGCCATATATGGCAAGCTATGAGAGGTGTGCAAAAACAGTGATATAGCGGAAGCAGTGGGAGGTATGCGAAAACACAGCAATATAGGGGAAGCTATGAAAGCTGTTTGATAACACAGCGATATAGGGAAAGATGTGAGAGGTGTGCGAAAACACGGTGATACCAAGGAAGCTACGAGAGGTGCGTGAAAACACATCGATACAGTGGCAGGTATGAGAGGTGCACAAAAACAAAATGACATAGGGGCAGGGATTGAGATGCGCGAAAACACAGAGATATAGGGGAAGCTACGGAAGGTGCGTGAAATCACAGCGATATCGGGGAAGCTATGGGAGGTGTGCGAAAGCACAGCGATACAGGGGAAGGTATAAGAGGTGCGCAAAAACACAGCCATATTGGGGAATCTATGGGTGGTGCGCGAAAAAACAATCGATAATGGGAAGGTATGGGGGGTGCGCAAAAACACAGCGCTATAGGGGAAGATATGACAGGTGCACAAAAACACAACAACATAGAGGACGTTATGCGAGGTGCGCGAAAACACGGCGATCTAGGGGAAGGTATGAGAGGTGCACGACAACACAGCGATATAGGGGAAGGTATAAGAGGTGCCAGAAAACACAGTGATGTAGGGGATGCTATGGGAGGTGCGCGAAAACACGGCGATATAGGCACAGCTCTGAGAGGTCAGCAAAAACACAGCGATATGGGAGAAGGTATGAGAGGTGTGCGAAAACAGAACGATAGAAGGGAAGCAATGCGAGGTGTGCGAAAACACAGCAATATAGGGGAAGCTATGAGAGGTGCAAGAAAACACAGCCATATATGGGAAGCTACGGGAGGTGCACGAAAACAGAGCGATGTAGGAGAAGTTATGAGAGGTGCGAGAAAACAAGGTGATATAGGAGAAAGTATGAGAGGTGCACGACAACACAGCGATATATGGGAAGCCATGGGAAGTTTGCGACAACGGAGCGATATAAGGGAAGGTAACAGAGGTGCGAGAAGACACAGCGAAATAGGGGAAGCTACGGGAAATGCACGAAAACATGGTGATATAGGGGAAGCTCTGTGAGGAGCGTGAAAACACAGCGATCTAGGGGAATCTATGAGAGGTTTGTGAAAATATAGCAATATATGGCAGGCTATGAGAGGTGTGTGAAAACAGCGAAATAGCGAAAGCCATGGGAGGTATGCAAAAACACAGCAATATAGGGGAAGCTATGAGAGCTACTTCATGACACAGCGATATAGGGGTAGATGTGAGAGGTGCGCGAAAAGACGGCGATCTAGGGGAAGCTATAAGAGGTGAGCAAAAACACAGCGATATACGGGAAGGTATCAGAAGGTATCAGAGGCGAAAACACAATGATATTGGGGAAGCTATGTGAGGTGCGGGAAAACACAGCGATATAGGGGAAACTATGGGAGGTGCGCGAAAACACAGCAATATAGGGGAAGCTCTGAAACATGCGCGAAAACACAGCGATATACGGGTAGGTATGCGAGGTGTGTCAAAACACAATGATATATGGGAAGCTATGGAAGGTACGTGAAAACACGGCGATATAGGCACAGCTGTGAGAGGTCAGCAAAAACACAGCGATATAGGGGAAGGTATGAGAGGTGCGCGAAAACACAACAATATAGGGGACCTATGCGATGTGTGCGAAAACACAACGATATAGTGGAAGCTATGAGAGGTTCGTGAAAACACAGCGATTTGGGGGAAGCTATGGGAGGTGCACGAAAACATTGTAATATATGGAAAGCTATGAGAGCTGCACGAGAACACAGTGATATAGGGGAAGGTATGAGAGGTGCGCGAAAACACAGCGAAGGAGGGGAAGCTATGCGAGGTGTGCCAGATGAAGGTAATATGGGAGAAGATATGAGAGGTACGTAAAAACACAGCGATTTGGGGAAAGCGATGAGAGGTGCGCAAAAACATCGCAATATTTGGGATGCTATGACAGATGCGCGAGTACACAGTGATATAGGTGAAGGTAGGATAGGCACTCGAAAACAGAGCGATGTAGGGAAACCTATTGGAGGTGTATGAAAACACAGTGATATAGGGAAAGTTATGAGAGGTGCGCGAAAATACATCAATATAGGGGAAGCTACGAGACGTGCACAGAAACGCAGCGAGATAGTGGAAGGTATGAGAGGTGCGCGAAAACATAGCGATATATGGGAAGCTATGGGAGGTGCACGAAAACAGAGCGATGGAGGGGAAGCTATGCGAGGTGTGTGAAAGTATCGATATATATGGCAAGGTATGAGAGGTGTGCAAAAACAGCGATTAGCGGAAGCAGTGGGAGGTATGCGAAAACACAGCAATATAGGGGAAGCTTGAAAGCTGCTCGATAACACAGCGATATAGGGAACGATATGAGAGGTGCGCGAAAACGCGGCGATATAGGGGAAGGTATCAGAGGAGTGCGAAAACACAATGATATTGGGGAAGCTATGTGAGGTGCAGGAAAACACAGCAATATAGGAGAAACTCTGAGAGGAGCGCATAAACACAGTGATTTGGGGAAAGCGATGAGAGGTGCGGGAAAACATCGCAATATATGGGAAGCTATGATAGGTGCGTGAAAACACGGCGAGAAATGGGTAGTTATGGGAGGTGCATGAGAAAACAGCAATATGGGGAAGGTATGAGAGGTGGCGAAAACACATCGATATAATGGAAGGTATTCTAGATGCGCGAAAACACAGCTATATAGGGGAAGCTATGAGAGGTCTGCAAAAACACGCGTTATAGAGGAAGGTATGAGAGGTGCGTGGAAACACATCAATACCAGGGAAGCTACAAGGGGTGCGCAAACACACATCGATATACTTCAAGTTATGAGAGGAGCGCGAAAACACAACAATATAGGGTAAGCTATGCAAGGTGCGCGAAAACACAGTGATATAGGGGAAGCTATGAGAGATGCGAGAAAACACAGCGATATAGAGGAAGCTACGGGAGATGCACGAAATCACAGTGATATCGGGGAAGCTATGGGAGGTGTGCGAAAGCACAGCGATACAGGGGAAGGTATAAGAGGTGCGAGAAAACACAGCCATATTTGGGAATTTATGGGAGGTGCGCAAAAACACAGCGATGTAGGGGAATGTATGAGAGGTGCGAGAAAACACAGTGATATAGGGCAAGCTATGGGAGGTGCGTGAAAACACAGCGTTATGGGAGAAAGTATGAGAGGTGCACGAAAACACAGTGATGTAGGCGAAGGTATGAGAGGTGCGCGAAAACTCAGCAATATATGGGAAGCCATGGGAAGTGCACGACAACAGCCATATATAGGGGAAGGTGGCAGAGGTGCGAGAAAACACAGCGATATAGGGGAAGCTGTGGGAGGTGTGCGAAAACATGGCAATATAGGGGAAGCTCTTTGAGGAGTGTGAAAACACAGCGATCAAGAGGAATCTCTGAGAGGTTTGTGAAAATATAACAATATATGGCAAGCTATGAGAGGTGTACGAAAACAGCAAGGAAGCGGAAACAATGGGAGGTATGCAAAAACACAGCAATATAGGGGAAGCTATGAGAGCTGCTTGATAACACAGCGATATAGGGGTAGATGTAAGAGGTGCACGAAAACACCGCGATCTAGGTGAAGCTATAAGAGGTGAGCGAAAACACAGCGATATACGAGAAGGTATCAGAGGTGTGCGAAAACTCAATGATATTGGGGAAGCTATGTGAGATGCGGGAAAACAGAACAATATAGGAGAAGCTATGAGAGGTGCGCGAAAGCACAGCCATATTGGGGAAGTTATGGGAAGTGCACGAAAACACAGCGATAATGGGACGGTATGGGAGGTGCACGACAACACAGCGATAATGGGACGGTATGGGAGGTGCACGACAACACAGCGATATAGGGGAAGGTTTCCTAGGTGAGAGAAAACACAGCGATATAGGGGAAGCTATGGGAGGTGCGAGAAAACACAGCAATATAGGGGTAGGTATGTGAGGTGCTTGAAAACACAGTGCTATATGGGAAATTATGGGAGGTTTGCGAAAACACGGCGATATAGGCACAGCTGTGAAAGGTCAGCAAAAACACAGCGATATAGGGGAAGCTATGAGAGGTGCACGAAAACATTGCAATATATGGAAATCTATGACAGGTGCATGAGAACACAGCGATATAGGGGAAGAAATGATAGGCACGCAAAAACACAGCGATGTAGGGGAACCTATGGGAGGTGCGCGAAAACACAGCAATATATGGGAAGCTATGGGAGGTGCACAAAAACAGCGATATAGGGGAAGGTATGAGAGGTACAAGAAAACACAGCAATATAGTGGAAGCTACGGGAGGTGCGTGGAAAGACGGCGATATAGGTGAAGGTATGAGAGGTGCGTGAAAACACGACGATGGAGGGGAAGCTGTGCGACGTGCGCCAGATCACGGCAATATGGGCGAAGATATGAGAGGTACGCAAAAACACAGCATTTGGGGATAGCGATGAGAGGTGTGCAAAAACATCACAATATATGGGAAGCTATGAGAGGTGCGCGAAAACATGGCGAAAAATGGGAAGCTATGGGAGGTGCGAGAAAACAGAGTGATATAGGAGAAGGTATGAGGGGTACGAGAAAACACAGTGATATAGGGGAAGCTATGGGAGGTGCGTAAAAACCCGGCATTATGGGAGAAAGTATGAGAGGTGTGCGAAAACACAGCAATATAGGGGAGTTATGAAAGGTCTGCGAAAACACGGCGATATAGGTGAAATTATGAGAGGTGCGCGAAAAGTCAGTGATATGGGGGAAGCTCTGAGAGGTGCGCAAAAACACTGCGATATTGGGGAACGTATGAAACATGCGCAAAAACACATCGATATAGGCGAAGCTACGAGAGGTGTGCGAAAATACATCGATATAGTTGAAGGTGTGAGAGGTGTGGGAAAACATGACGATATAGGAGAAGCTATGCGAGGTGCTCGAAAACACAGCGATATAAGGGAAGCTATGAGAGGTGCACGGAAACACAGTGATATTTGGGAAGAAATGGCTGGGGCGCGAATACAGAGCAATATAGGGGAATGTATGAGAGGTGCGCGAAAGCACAGCGACGTAGGGGAAGGTATGAGAGGTGCACGAAAACACGGCGTTATAGGGGAAGCTCTTTGAGGAGCATGAAAACACAGCGATCTAGGGGAATCTATGAGAGGTTTGCGAAAATATAGCAATATATGGCAAGCTAAGAGAGGTGTGCGAAAACAGCGAGAAACCGGAAGCTATGGGAGGTATGCGAAAACACATAGGGGAAGCTATGAGAGCTGCTTGATAACACAGCAATATAGGGGTAGATGTGAAAGGTGCGCGAAAACACGGCGATCTAGGGGAAGCTATAAGAGGTGAGCGAAAACAGAGCGATATACGGGAAGGTATCAGAGGTGTGCGAAAACACAATGATATTGGGGAAGCTATGTGGGGTGCGGGAAAACACAGCAATATGGGAGAAGCTATGAGAGGTGCGCGAAAGCACAGCCATATTGGGGAAGATATGGGAAGTGCACGAAAACACAGCGATAATGGGACGGTCTATAATATAATGCTCTGTTTTCGCGCACCTCCCGTAGCTTCCGATATATATTGCTGCGTTTTCACGCACCTCTCATAGCATTCCCTATATCGCTATGTCTTCACGCGCCTTCCATAGCTTCCCCTATATCGCTGTGTTTTTGTGCACCTCTCATACCGTCCCATATATCGCTGAGATACCGCTCCCCTCTCGAACACCTCGCATACCTACCCCTATATCGCTGTGTTTTTGCTGACCTCTCACAGTTGTCCCTATATCGCCGTGTTTTCGCGCACCTCCCATAGCTTCCCATATATCACTGTGTTTTCATGCACCTCGCATACCTACCCCTATATTGCTGTGTTTTCGCACACGTCTCAGAGCTTCCCCTATATTGCTGTGTTTTCGCGCACCTCCCATAGCTTCCCCTATATCGCTGTGTTTTCTCGCACCTCTGAAACCTTCCACAATATCGCTCTGTTGTCGTGCACCTCCCATACCGTCCCATTATCGCTGTGTTTTCGTGCACTTCCCATAGCTTCCCAATATGGCTGTGCTTTCTCTCACCTCTCATAGCTTCTCCTATATCGCTGTGTTTTCCCACACCTCATATAGCTTCCCCAATATCTTGTGGTATCGCCCACCTCTGATACCTTCCCATATGTCGCTGTGTTTTCGCATACCTCCCATCGCTTCCGCTTTCGCAATGTTTTTGCACACCTCTCATAGCTTGCCATATATTGCTATATTTTCAAAAACCTCTCATAGCTTCCCCTAGATAGCAGTGTTTACACGCTCCTCACAGAGCTTCCACTATATCACCATGTTTTCGTGCACCTCCCATAGCTTCCCCTATATCGCTGTGTCTTCTCACACCTCTGATACCTTCCCTTATATTGCTCTGTTGTCGCACACCTCCCATGGCTTCCTATATATCACTTTTTTTTAATGCACCTCTCATACTTCCTCATATATCGCCGTGTTTTCTCGCACCTCTCATACCTTCCCCTATATCGCTCTGTTTTCGTGCACCTCCCGTAGCTTCCCATATACGGCTGTGTTTTCTTGCACCTCTCATAGCTTCCACTATATCACTGTGTTTTCTGGAACTTCTCATAGCTTCCCCTATATCGCTGTGTTTTCGCGTACCACGCATAGCTTCCCCTATATCGTTGTGCTTTCTCGCACCTCTCATACCTTCAAGTATATCGATGTGTTTTCGCACACCTTTCATATCTGCCCCTGTAACGCTTTTTTTCGCATACCTCTCATAGCTTCCCATATATCGCTGTGTTTTCGCGCACCTCTCATACCTTCCCCTAGATCGCCATGTTTTCGCACTCCTCACATAGCTTCCCCTATATCGCTCTGTTTTTATGCACCTCCCATAGCTTGCACTATATCGCTGTGTTGATCTCGCACCTCTCATAACTTCCCCTATATCGCTGTGGTTTCGCACACCTCTCATAGCTTTCATGAAATCGCTGTGTTTTTGTGCACCTCTCATAGCTTCCCCTACATCTCTGTGTTTACACACATTTCTCATACATTCTCCTATATCTCTGTCTTTTCACGCACTTCCCATAACTTCCCATGTATTGCTGCATTTTCCGCACCACTCATACCTTCCCCTATATTGCTCTGTTTTCGTGCACCTCCCATAGCTTCCCATATATCGCTGTGTTTTCGCGCACCTCTCATACCTTCCATTGTATCACTGCGTTTTCATGCACCTCCCATAGGTTCCCCTACATCGCTCTGTTTTCGCATGCCTATCATACCTTCCCCAATATCACTGTGTTCTCGTGCACCTCTCATAGCTTTCCATATATTGCAATGTTTTCGTGCACCTCTCATAGTTTCTCCCAAATCGCTGTGTTTTCGTGCACATCTCATACCTTCCCCTATACCACTCTGTTGTTGTGCACCTCCCATACCATGCCATTATCGCTGTGTTTTCGCACGTCTCAGAGCTTCCCCTATATCGCTGTGTTTTCGTGCACCTCCCATACCTTCCCCTATATCGCTGTGTTTTCTCTCACCTCTCATACCTTACCCTATATCGCTCTGTTTTCGCGCACCTCTCCTAGCTTCCCATATATCGCTGCATTTTCGCGCACCATTCATACCTTCCCCTATATTGCTCTGTTTTGGTGCACCTCACATAGCTTCACCTACATTGCTGTGTTTTCGCGCACATCCCATAGATTCTCCCACCTCCCATAGATCCTCCCGCATAGCTGTGTTTTCACGCACATCCCATAGATTCTCCCACCTCCCATAGATCCTCCCACATAGCTGTGTTTTCGCGCACCTCTTATACCTTCCCTTGTATCGCTGTGTTTTCGCACACCTCCCATAGCTGTCCCTATAGTGCTGTGATTTTGTGCACCTCTCATATCTTCCCCATAGCGCTGTGTTTTTGCGCACCTCCCATACCTTCCCATTATCGCTGTCTTTTCGCGCACCTCCCATAGCTTCCCCAATATCGCTGTGTCTTCTCGCACTTCTGTTACCTTCCGTTATATCGTTCTGTTGTCGCACACCTCCCATTGATTCCCATATATCGCTGTGTTTTCGTACACCTCTCATACTTTCTCCTATATCGCCTTGTTTTCTCGCACCTCTCATACCTTCCCCTATATCGCTCTCTTTTCGTGCACCTCCCGTAGCTTCCCATATATGGCTGTGTTTTCTGGCACCTCTCATAGCTTCCCCTATATCGCTGTTTTCGCGTACCTTGCATCGCTTCCCTTATATCGCTGTGTTTTTGTGCACCTCGCATACCTACCCCTATGTCGTTTAGTTTTTGTGCACCTCTCATACCTGCCACTATAACGATGTGTTTTCGCGCACCTCTCGTAGCTTCCCTGGTAACGCCGCATTTTCGCGCGCCTCTCACATCTTTCCCTATATCGCTGTGTTATCAAACAGCTTTCATAGCTTCCCCTATATTGCTGTGTTTTCGCATACCTCCTACTGCTTCCGCTATATCACTGTTTTTGCACACCTCTAATAGCTTGCCATAAATGGCGATATTTTCGCACACCTCTCGTGGCTTCCCCTCTATCGATGTGTTTTCGAGCACCTCTCATACCTTCCCCTATATAGATCTGTTTTCGCGCACCTCTCATAGCTTTCCCTATATCGCTATGTTTTCACGCGCCTCAGATAGCTTCCCCTATATCGCTGTGTTTTTGTGCACCTCTCATACCGTCCCATATATTGCTCAGATAACACTCCCCTCTGATAGCTTCCCCTATATCACCATGTTCTCACGCACCTCTCACAGCTTCAACTAAGTCGATGTGTTCGCACACCTCTCATAGCTTCCCCTGTATCGATGTGTTCTCGTGCACCTCGCATCGCTTCCCCTATATCGCTGTGTTTTCGCACACCTCCCATGGCTTCCCATATATCGCTGTGTTTTCGTACACCTCTCATACTTTCTCCTATATCGCCTTGTTTTCTCGCACATCGCATAACTTCCACTCTATTGATGCGTTTTAGCGCACTGCTCATACCTTCCCCTATATCGCTGTGTTTTAATGCACTTCGCATAGCTTCCCCTTTTTCGTCGTGTTTTCGCGCACCTTTCATAGCTTCCCATATATTGTGATCTTGTCGCGCACCTCTCATCGCTTTCTCCAAATCGCTGTGTTTTTGCGCACCTCTCATATCTTCCCCCATACTGCCGTGTTTTGGTGCATCTCACATACCTTCCCCTACACCGCTGTGTTTTCGCGCACCTCCCATAGATTCTCCAACATAGCTGTGTTTTCGTGCACCTCTTATACCTTCCCTTGTATCGCTGTGTTTTTCCACACCTCCCATAGCTTCCCCGATAGTGCTGTGATTTTGTGCACCTCTCATATCTTCTCCTATAGCGCTGTGTTTTTGTGCACCTCCCATAGCTTCCCCAATATCGCTGTGTCTTCTCGCACCTCTCATACCTTCCCCTATATCGTTCTGTTTTCGTGCACCTCCCGTAGCTTCCCATATACGGCTGTGTTTTCTGGCACCTCACATAGCTTCCCCTATATCGCTGTGTTTTTGCGCACCTCGCATCGCTTCCCCTATATCGTTGTGTTTTCGTGCACCTCGCATACCTACCCCTATGTCGTTTTGTTTTTGTGCACCTCTCATACCTGCCAGTATATCGATGTGTTTTCGTGCACCTCTCGTAGCTTCCCTGGTAACGCCGCATTTTCGCGCACCTCTCACATCTTTCCCTATATCGCTGTGTTATCAAACAACTTTCATAGCTTTCCCTATATCACTGTATTTTCGCGCACATCCCATAGATTCACCTTTATCGCTGTGTACTTGCTCACCTGTCATAGCTTCCCCTGTATCACCATGTTTTTACTCACCTCTCATAGCTTCCCCCATATCGCTGTGTTTTCGCACACCTCTCATGTCTTCACCTAGATCGCTATGTTTTCGCTCCTCTCAATACTTCCCCTATAGCGCTGTGTTTTCTCGCACATCTGATACATTCTCCGGTATCGCCGTGTTTTCGCACACCTCTCATAATTTCCCCTATATCGCCAAATTCTCGCACACCTCTCATACCTTCCCCTATATCTATGTGTTTTTGCGCACGTCCCATTGCGTCCCCTATATCGCTGTGGTTTTTGTGCACCTCTCATACCTTCCCCTATATCGTCCTGTTTTCGAGCACATCCCATAGCTTCCACTATATTGCCCTGTTTTCGCGCACCTCTCATGTATTCCACTACGTCGCTGTGCTTTCTGGCACCTCTGATGCATTCCCCTGTAACGCCAAGTTTTCGCGCACCTCTCATATCTTCCCATATATCGCTGTGCATTCACGCACCTCCCATAGCATCCCCTATATCGCTGTGCCTTGCGCACCTCTCATACCTTCCCCGATATCGCTGTCTTTTCGCGCACATCCCATAGATTCACCTTTATCGCTGTGTTTTTGCTCACCTCTCATAGCTTCCCCTGTATCGCGATATAGGGGATGCTATGGGAGGCGCGCGAATACACAGCGATATAGGGGACGTTATGAGATGTGCATAACAATACAGCGATATAGATGAAGTTATGAGAGGTGCGCAAAAAAACGGCGATGTAGGGGTAGCTAGAGAGGTGAGCAATAACACAGTGATAAAGGTGAATCTATGGGATGTGCGCGAAAGACAGCGATATAGGGGAAGGTATAAAAGGTGCGCAAGGCACAGCGATATAGGGGAAGGTATGGAAGGTACTTGAAAACAGGGTGATATAGATGAAGTTATGAGAGGTATGCGAAGGCACAGCAATGTAGGGGATGCTATGGAAGGTGCGCAAAACACAGTGATATAGGGGAAGACATGAGAGGTGTGCGAAAACAGGGCAATATAGTGGAAGCTATGAGAGGTGAGCTAAAACCCGGCGATACAGGGGAAGCTGTGAGGGGTGAGCAATAACACAGCGATAAAGATGAATCTATGGGATGTGTGCGAAAAGACATCGATATAGGGGAAGGTATGAGAGGTGTGCGAAAACACAGCGATATAGGGGACGCTATGGGACGTGCGCGAAAACACAGTGATATAGGGGAAGGTATGAGAGATGTGCGAGAACACGGCGAGATAGGGGAAATTATGAGAGGTGCGCGAAAACACGGCGATACGGGAGAATGTATCAGATGTGCGAGTAAACATAGCGATATAGGGGAAGTAATGAGAGGAGCGAAAACATAGCGATCTTGGTGAAGACATGAGAGGTGCACGAAAACAGGGCGATATAGGGGAAGGTATGAGAGGTGCGCGAAGGCACAGCAATATAGGGGATACTATGGAAGGTGCGTGAATACACAGCGATATAGGGGATACTATGGGAGGTGCGTGAATACATAGCGATATAGGGGACGTGATGAGATGTGCAAGAAAATGCAACGATATTAGTGATGGTATGAGAGGTGCACAAAAACACAGCGATATTGGGGAAGGTATGAGAGGTGCACGAAAACGAAGCGATATACGGGACTGTATGAGATGTGCATGAATACACGGCAATAGACGGGAAACCATGAGAGGTGTGCGAAAACACAGCGATATAGGGGAAGTTATGAGAGGTGCGTGAATACACAGTGATATAGGTGAAGGTATGAGAGGAGTGCGAAAACAGTGCGATATAGGGGAAGTTATGAGAGGTGCGTGAAAACCCCGCAATATAGGGGACGTTATGAGATGTGCATGAAAACACGGCGATATAGGGGAAGGTATGAGAGGTTTACAAAAACACAGTGATATAGGAGAAGTTATGAGAGCTGTGCGAAAACAAAGCGATATAGGGGAAGGTATGAAAGGTGCACAAAAACACAGAGAAAAACACGGGAAGGAATGGGAGGTGCTCGAATACACAGCGATATAGGGGACGTTATGAGATGTGCATAAAAACACGGCGATACAGGGGAAGTTATGAGAGGTGCGTGAAAACACAGCGATATAAGGGAAGGTAGGAGAGGTGCACGAAAACACAGCGATATTGGGGAAGGTATGAGAGGTGCGAGAAGGCACAGCAATACAGGGGATGCTATGAGGGGTGCGCGAAAAAACCGTGATATAGGGGAAGACGTGAGAGGTGCGCAAAAACAGGGCAATATAGTGGAACCTATGGGATGTGCGCGAAACCACGGCGATACAGGGGAATGTATCAGAGGTGCGAGAAAACACAGCGATATAGGGGACGCTATGGGACATGCGCAAAAAAACAGTGATATAGTGGAAGGTATGAGAGGTGTGTGATAACACGGCGATATAGGGGAAATTGTAAGCGGTGCGCGAAAACATGGCAATACAGGAGAATGTATCAGAGGTGCGAGAAAACACAGCGATATAGGGGAATTAATGATAGGAGCGAAAACATAGCGATATAGGTTAAGACATGCAAGGTGCGCGAAAACAGGGCGATATAGGGTATGCTATGAGAGGTGAGCAATAACACAGCGATCAAGGTGAAGCTATGGGATGTGCGCGAAAACAGCGATGTAGGTGAAGCTATGGGAGGTGCACCAAAACACAGCGATATAGGGGACGGTATGAGATGTGCATGAATACACGGTGATATTGGGGAAGCCATGAGAGGTGCCTGAAAACACAGCGATATAGGGGAAGGTATGAGAGGTGTGCAAAATCACAGCGATATAGGAGAAGTTAAGAGAGCTGCGTGAAAACACAGTGATATAGGGGAAGGTATGAGAGGTGTGCGAAAACACAGCGATTTAGGGGAAGGTATGAGGGGAGTACGAAAACACAGCGTTATCGCGAAAGTATGGGAGGTGCGCGAAAACAGGGTGATATAGGGGAAACTATCAGAGGTGAGCAAAAACACGGCGATACAGGGGAAGCTATGGGAGGTGCGTGAATACACAGCGATATAGGGGACGTGATGAGATGTGCATGAAAATGCAACGACATTAGTGAAGGTATGAATGGAGCACGAAAACACAGCGATATAGGGGAAGGTATGAGAGGTGCACAAAAACAGAGATGTAGGTGAAGGAATGGGAGGTGCGCGAAAACAGGGCGATATAGGTGAAGGAATGGGAGGTGCGCGAAAACAGGGCCATATAGATGAAGTTATGAGAGGTATTCGAAGGCACATCAATATAGGGCATGCTATGGAATGAGCGCGAAAACACAGTGATATAGGGGAAGACAGGAGAGGTGCGCGAAAACACGGCGATATAGCGGAATCTATGAGAGGTGAGCAAAAACACGGCGATACAGAGGAAGCTATGAGAGATGAGCAATAACACAGAGATAAAGGTGAATGTATGCGATGTGCGCGAAAAGACAGCAATATAGGGAAAGGTATGAGAGGTGCATGAATACACGGCAATAGTCGGGAAACCATGAGAGGTGTGTGAATACACAGCGATATAGGGGAAGTTATGAGAGGTGCGCAAGGCACAGCGATATAGGAGAAGGTATGGAAGGTGCTCGAAAACAGGGTGATATAGATGAAGGCACAGCAATATAGGGGATGCTATGGAATGTGCACGAAAACACAATGATATAGGGGAAGACATCAGAGGTGGGCGAAAACAAGGCAATATAGTGGAAGCTATGAGAGGTGAGCTAAAACCCACCGATACAGGGGAAGGTGTGAGAGGTGTCCGAAAACACAGCGATATAGGGGAAGTTATGAGATGTGCATGAAAACACGGCGATATAGGGGAAGGTATGAGAGGTGCACGAAGGCACAGCGATATAGGGGATGCTATGGGAGGTGCGCGAAAACACAGTGATATAGGGGAAAGTATGAGACGTGTGCGAAAACTTGGCGTTACAGGGGAATGCATCAGAGGTGCGAGAAAACACAGCGATGTAGGAGAAGACATGAGAGGTGCGCAAAAACGTGGCAATATAGTGGAAGTTATGGGATGTGCGCTATAACAGGGCGATGTAGGGGAAGGTATGAGAGGTGCGTGAATGCACAGCGATATAGGGGATGCTATGGGATGTGCGTGAATATACAGCGATATAGGGGACGTGATGAGATGTGCATGAAAATGCAACGAAATAGTGAAGGTATGAGAGTTGCACGAAAACACAGCGATATAGGGGAAGGTGTGAGAAGTGCGCGAAAGCACAGCGATATATGGGACGGTTTGAGATGTGCATGAATACACGGCGATAGACGGGAAACCATGAGAGGTGTGCGAAAAAACAGCGACAAAGGGGAAGTTATGAGAGGTGCGTGAAAACACAGTGATATAGGGGAAGGTATGAGAGGAGCACGAAAACAGGGTGATATAGGGGAAGTTATGAGAGGTGCGTGAAAACCCAGCGACATAGTGGACCTTATGAGATGTGCATGAAAAAAAGGCGATATAGGGGAAGGTATGAGAGGTGCGTGAAGGCACAGCGATATAGGGAATGTTATGGGAGGTGCACGAAAACACAGCTAAATAGGGGACGTTATGAGATGTGCATGAAAACACAGCGAAATAGGGGAAAGTATGAGAGGTGCATGAAAACACGGCCATATAGGGGAAGGTATGAGAGGTGCATGAAAACACAGCGAAATAGGGGATGGTATGGGAGGTGCACGAAAACGCAACGATACAAGGGAAGGTATAGGAGGTGCATGAAAACTGGGCGATATAGGGGAAGGTATGAGAGGTGCACGAAGGCACAGCGATATAGGGGATGCTATGGGAGGTGCGCAAAAACACAGTAATATAGGGGACGTGATGAGATGTGCATGAAAACGCAACGGTATTAGGGAAGGTATGAGAGGTGCACAAAAACACAGCGATATACGAGAAGTTATGAGAGGTGTGCGGAAACACAGCGATATAGGGGAAGGTATGGGAGGTGCACGAATACACAGCGATATAGGGGACGTTATGAGATGTGCATAAAATCACAGCGATATAGTGGAAGTTATGAGAGGTGAGCAAAAATACAGAAATATAGGAGAAGTTATGAGAGGTGCGCGAAAACAGGGCGATATAGGGGAAGGTATGAGAGGTGCACGAAGGCACAGCGATATAGGGGATGCTATGGGAGGTGCGTGAATATACATTGATATAGGGGACATGATGAGATGTGCATGAAAACGCAGCGATATTAGAGAACGTATGAGAGGTGCACAAAAACACAGCGATATAGGAGAAGTTATGAGGTGTGTGAAAACACAGCAATATAGGGGATTGTATGAGAGGTGCACGAAAACAGCGATATAGGTGAAGGAATGGGAGGTGCGCGAAAACAGGGCGATATAGGTGAAGGAATGGGAGGTGCGCGAAAACAGGGCGATATAGGGGAAGGTATGAGAGGTGCGCGAAGGCACAGCGATATAGGGGATGCTATGGGAGGTGCGCGAATACACAGCGATATAGGGGACGTTATGAGATGCGCATAACAACACGGCGATATAGGGGAAGTTATGAGAGGTGAGCAAAAACACGGCGATACAGGGGAAGTTATGAAAGGTGCGTGAAAACCCAGCAATATAGGGGACGTTATGAGATGTGCATGAAAACACGGCGATATAGGGGAAGGTATGAGAGGTGCACGAAGGCACAGCGATATAGAAGATGCTATGGGAGGTGCGCGAAAACACAGTGATATAGGGGACGGTATGAGATGTGTATGAAAACACGGCGATATAGGGGGAGGTATGAGAGGTGCGCGTAAATACGGCGATATAGGGGAAAGTATGAGAGGTGCGCGAAAACTTGGCGTTACAGGGGAATGCATCGGAGGTGCCAGAAAACACAGCGATGTAGTGGAAGACATGAGAGGTGCGCGAAAACAGGGCAATATAGTGGAAGGTATGGGATGTGCGCGAAAACAGGGCGATATAGGGGAAGGTATGAGAGGTGCGCGAAAGCACAGTAATATAGGGGACGCTATGGAACGTGCGCTAAAACACAGTGATATAGGGGAAGGTATGAGAGGTGTGCGAGAACACGGCGATATAGGGGAAATTATGAGAGGTGTAAAAACACGGCGATACGGGAGAACGTATCAATTGTGCGAGAAAACACAGCGATATAGGGGAAGTATTGAGAGGAGCGAAAACATAGCGATCTAGGTGAAGACATGAGACGTGAGCAAAAACACGGCAATACAGGGGAAGCTATGAGAGGTGAGCAATAACACAGCGATAGAGATGAATCTATGGGATGTGCGCGAAATGACAGCGATATAGGGGAAGGTATGAGAGGTGCGCAAGGCACAGTGATATAGGGAATGCTATGGGAGGAGCGCGAATTCGCAGCGATATAGGGGACGTGATGAGATGTGCATGAAAACAGCAATATTAGCGAAGGTATGAGAGGTTCACAAAAACACTGTGATATAGGAGAAGTTATGAGAGGTGCGTGAAAACACAGCGATATAAGGGAAGGTATGAAAGGTAAACGAAAACACAGCGATATAGGAGAAGTTATGAGAAGTGTGTGAAAACACAGAGATATAGGGGAAGGTATTACAGGTGCACGAATACACAGCGATATAGGGGACGGTATGGGAGGTGTGCGAAAACAGGGCGATATAGGGGAAGGTATGAGAGGTGCACGAAGGCACAGCGATATCGGGGATGCTATGGGAGGTGCGCAAAAGCACAGCGATATAGGAGACGGTATTGAGATGTGCATAAAAACATGGCGATATAGGGGGAGGTATGAGAGGTGCACGTAAACACGGCAATTTAGGGGAAAGTATGAAAGGTGCGCGAAACTTGGTGTTACAGGGAAATGTATCAGAGGTGCCAGAAAACACAGCGATGTAGTGAAAGACATGAGAGGTGCGTAAAAACAGGGCAATATAGTGGAAGCTATGGGATGTGCACGAAAACAGGGCGATATTGGGGAAGCTATGAGAGGTGCGCGAAAACACAGCGTCATAGGGGACACAATGGGACGTGCGCGAAAACACAGTGATATAGGGGAAGTTATGAGAGGTGTGCGAGAACACGGCTATATAGGGGAAATTATGAGAGGTCCGTAAAAACACGGCGATATATGAGAAGTTATGAGAGTTGAGTGAAAACACAGCGATATAGGGGAAGGTGTGAAGGTATGAGAGGTGCACGAAAACACAGCGATATAGGGGAAGGTATGAGAGGTGCGCGAAGGCACAGTGATATAGGGGACGGTATGAGATGTGCATGAAAACACGGAGATATCGGGGAAGAAATGAGAGATGCGTGAAAACACGGCGATATAGGGGAAAGTATGAGAGGTGCGCAAAAACACGGCGATACAGGGGAATGCATCAGAGGTGCAAGAATACACAGCGATATAGGGGAAGGTATGAGAGAAGCAATAATACAGCGATATAGGGGAGACATGAGAGGTGCACGAAAACAGGGTAATATAGTGAGAGCTATGGGATGTGCATGAAAACAGGGCGATATAGGGGAAGGTATGAGAGCTGCGCGAAAACACAGCAATATAGGGGACTCCATGGGACGTACGTGAATACACAGTGATATAGGGGAAGGTATGCGAGCTGCGCGAGAACACGGCGATTTAGGGGAAAGTAGGAGAGGTGTGCGAAAACTTGGCGTTATAGGGGAATGCATCAGAGGTGTGAGAAAACACAGTGATGTAGGGGAAGACATGAGAGGTGCGCGAAAACAGGGCAATGTAGTGGAAGCTATGGGATGTGCGCGAAAACACAGTGATAGAGGGGAAGGTATGAAGAGGTGTGCGAGAATACAGCGATGTAGGGGAAATTATGAGAGGTGCGTGACAACACGGCGATACAGGGGAATGTATCAGAGGTGTGAGAAAACACAGCGATATAATGGAAGTAATGACAGGAGCGAAAACAGCGATATAGGTGAAGACATGAGAGGTGCGTAAAAACACAGTGATATAGGGGAAGCTATGAGAGGTGAGCAATAACACAGCGATAAAGATGAAGCTATGGGATGTGCGCAAAAAGACAGTGATATAGGGGAAGGTATGAGAGGTGCGCGAAAACACAGCGACGTGGGCGTAGCTATTGGAGGTGCGCGAAAGCACAGCGATATAAGGGACGGTATGAGAAGTGCATGAATACACGTCAATATTGGGGAAACCATGAGAGATGCGCGAAAACACAGCAATATAGGGGAAGGTATGAGAGGTGCACGAAAACACAACGATAAAAGGGAAGGTATGGGAGGTGCGCGAAAACAGGACGATATAGGGGAAGATATGAGATGTGCGCGAAGGCACAGCGATATAGGGGATTCTATGGGAGGTGCGCGAATACACAGCAATATGGGGGACGTTATGAGATGTGATTGAAAACACGGCGATATAGGGGAAGGTATGAGAGGTGCGTAAAAATACAGTGATATAGGAGAAGTTATGAGAGGTGCGTGAAAACACAGCGATATAGGGGAAGGTATGAGAGGTGCACGAAAACACAGCGATAAGGAGGAAGGTATGGGGGGTGCGCGAAAACACAGTGATATAGGGGAAGACTTGAGAGGTGCTCGAAAACAGGGCTATATAGTGGAAGCTATGGGATATGCGTGAAAAAATGCAATACAGGGAAAGGTATGAGAGGTGTCCGAAAACACAGCGATACAGGGGATGCTATGGGACGTGCGCGAAAACACAGTGATATCGTGGAAGGTATGAGAGGTGTGCAAGAACATGGCTATATAGGGGAAATTATGAGAGGTCCGCAAAAACATGGCGATATATGAGAAGTTATGAGAGGTGAGTGAAAACACAGCGATATAGAGGAAGGTGTGAAGGTATGAGAGGTGCACGAAAACACAGCAATATAGGGGAAGGTATGAGAGGTGCGCGCAGGCACAGTGATATAGGGGATGGTATGAGATGTGCATGAAAACACGAAGATATCCCGGAAGAAATGAGAGCTACGCGAAAACACAGCAATATAGGGGACTCCATGGGACGTGTGTGAAAACACAGTGATATAGGGGAAGGTATGCGAGCTGCGCGAGAACACGGTGATACAGGGGAAAGTAGGAGAGGTGCGCGAAAACTTGGCGTTATAGGGGAATGCATCAGAGGTGTGAGAAAACACAGTGATGTAGGGGAAGACATGAGAGGTGCGCGAAAACAGGGCAATGTAGTGGAAGCTATGGGACGTGCGCGAAAACAGAGTGATATAGGGGTTGGTATGAGAGGTGTGCGAGAACACGGCGATATAGGTGAAATTATGAGAGGTGCGCAAAAACACGGCGATACAGGAGAATATATCAGATGTGCACGAAAACACAGCGATATAGGGGACGGTATGAGACGAGCACGAATACACGGCGATATTGGGGAAGCCATAAGAGGTGCGTGAAAACACAGCGATATAGGGGAAATTATAGGAGGAGCGCGAAAACAGGGCGATATAGGGGAAGGTATGAGAGGTGCACGAAGACACAGCGATATAGGGGATGCTATGGGAGGTGCGCGAAAACACAGTGATATAGGTGACGGTATGAGATGTGTATGAAAACACGGTGATATATGGGAAGCTATGAGAGGTACGCGAAAACACGGTTATATAGGGGAAAGTATGAGAGGTGCGCGAAAAATTGGCG
Organism: Mobula birostris; assembly: GCF_030028105.1. Classification (NCBI taxonomy): domain Eukaryota; kingdom Metazoa; phylum Chordata; class Chondrichthyes; order Myliobatiformes; family Myliobatidae; genus Mobula; species Mobula birostris. The sequence goes on along the minus strand of NW_027278544.1, from coordinate 97,302 downwards.
TTACATGGGAATGCATCAGAAGTGCGAGAAAATACAGCGATGTAGGGGAAGACATGAGAGGTGCGCGAAAACAGGGCAATATAGTGGAAGCTATGGAATGTGCGCGAAAACAGGGCGATATGGGGAAGGTATGAGAGGTGTGCGAAAACACAGCGATATAGGGGACTCTATGGGAGGTGCGCGAATGCACAGCGATATAGGGGACTTTAAGAGATGTGCATGAAAACACGGCTATATTGGGGAAGCTATGAGAGGTGCACAAAAATACAGCGATATAGGAGAAGTTATGAGAGGTGCGTGAAAACACAGCGATATAGGGAGAGGTATGAGAGGTGCATGAAAACACAGCGATATAGGGGAATGTATGGGAGGTGCGCGAAAACAGGGCTATATAGGGGAAGGTAAGATAGGTGCGCGAAGGCACAGCTATATAGGGGATGCTATGGGAGGTGCGCGAAAACACAGTGATATTGGAGAAGACATGAGAGGTGCACAAAAACAGGGCAATATAGTGGAAGCTATGGGATGTGCCCGAAAACAGGGCGATACAGGGGAATGCATCAGAGGTGCGAGAAAACACAGCGATATAGGGGACGCTATGGGACGTGCGCAAAAACACAGTGATATAGGGGAAGGTATGAGAAGTCTGCGAGAACACGGCGATATTAGGGAAATTATAAGAGGTGTGCGAAAACATGGTGATACAGGGGAATGTTTCAGAGGTGCGAGAAAACACAGCGATATAGGGGAAGTAATGATTGGAGCGAAAACATAGCGATATAGGTGAAGACATGCGAGGTGTGCGAAGAAACGGCGATATAGGGGAAGCTATGAGAGTTGAGCAATAACACAGCGATGAAGGTGAAGCTATGGGATGTGCGCGAAAAGACAGCGATATAGGGGAAGATATGAGAGGTGTGCAAAAACAGCGATGTAGGCGAATCTATGGGAGGTGCGCGAAAACACAGCGATATAGGGGACGGTATGAGACGTGCATGAATACACGGCGACATTGAGGAAGCCATGAGAGATGCGTGAAAACACAGCGACATAGGGGAAAGTATAGGAGGTGCGCGAAAACAGGGCGATATAGGGGAAGGTGTGAGAGGTGCACGAAGGCACAGCGATGTAGGGGCTGCTATAGGAGGTGCGCGAAAACACAGTGATATAGGGGACGGTATGAGATGTGTATGAAAACATGGTGATATAGGCGAAGCTATGAGAGGTACGCGAAAACACGGCAATATAGGAGAAAGTATGAGAGGTGCGCGAAAACTTGGCGTTACATGGGAATGCATCAGAAGTGCGAGAAAACACAGTGATGTAGGGGAAGACATGAGAGTTCCGCGAAAACAGGGCAATATAGTGGAAAATATGGGATGTGCTCGAAAACAGGGCGATATAGGGGAAGGAATGAGAGGTGCGCGAAAACACAGCGATATAGGGGACGCTATGGGACGTGCGCGAAAACACAGTGATATAGGGGAAGGTATGAGAGGTGCACAAAAACACAGCGATATAGGGGAAGTTATGAGAGGTGCACAAAAATACAGCAATGTAGGAGAAGTTATGAGAGGTGCGTGAAAACACAACGATATAGGGGAAGTAATGATAGTAGCGAAAACATAGCGATATAGGTGAAGACATGCGAGGTGCGTGAAAACATGACGATATAGGCTAAGTTATGAGAGGTGAGCAATAACACAGCAATCAAGGTGAAGCTATGGGATGTGCGCGAAAACAGAAATGTACGCGAAGCTATGGGAGGTGCGCGAAAACACAGCGATATAGGGGACGGTATGAGATGTGCATGAATACACGGCGATATTGGGGAAGCCATGAGAGGTGCTTGAAATCACAGCGATATAGGGGAAGGTGTGGGAGGTGCACGAAAACAGGGCGATATAGGGGAATCTATGAGAGGTGAGCAAAAACATGGTGATACAGGGGAAGCTATGAGAGGTGAGCAATAACACAGTGATGAAGGTGAATCTATGGGATGTACGCAAAAAGACAGCGATATAGGGGAAGGTATGAGAGGTGCGCAAGGCACAGCGATATAGGGGATGCTATGGGAGCTGCGTGAGTACACAGTGATATAGGGGACGGTATGAGATGTGCATGAATACACGGCGATATTGGGGAAGCCATGAGAGGTGCCTGAAAACACAGCGATATGGGGGAAGGTATGAGAAGAGCACGAAAACACAACGATATCGGGGAAGGTATGGGAGGTGCATGAAAACAGGGCGATATAGGGGAATCTATGAGAGGTGAGCAAAAACACGGTGATACAGGGGAAGCTATGAGAGGTGAGCAATAAAACAGCGATAAAGGTGAATCTATGGGATGTGCGCAAAAAGACAGCGATATAGGGGAAGGTATGAGAGGTGCGCAAGGCACAGCGATATAGGGGATGCTATGAGAGGTGCGTGAATACACAGCGATATAGGGGACGTGATGAGATGTGCATGAAACTGCAGCGATATTAGGGAAGGTATGAGAGGTGCACAAAAACACAGTGATATAGTAGAAGTTATGAGAGGTGTGTGAAAACACAGTGATATAGGGGAAGGTATGAAAGGTGCATGAAAACACAGCGATATAGGGGAAGGAATGGGAGATGCACGAAAACAGGGCGATATAGGGGAGGTTTGAGAGGTGCGCGAAGGCACAGCGATATAGCGGATACTATGGGAGGTGTGTGAATGCACAGCGATATAGGGGACGTGATGAGATGTGCATGAAAATGCAACGATATTAGTGAAGGTATGAGACGTGCACAAAAACACAGCGATATAGGGGAAGGTATGAGAGGTGCGCGAAAGTACAGCGATAAACGGGACGGTATGAGATGTGCATGAATACACGGCGATAGACGGGAAACCATGAGAGGTGTGCGAAAAACACAGCAATATTGGGGAAGTTATGAGAGGTGCGTGAAAACACAGTGATGTAGGTGAAGGTATGAGAGGAGTGCGAAAACAGGGCGATATAGGGGAAGTTATGAGAGATGCGTGAAAATCCAGCAATATAGGGGACGTTATGAGATGTGCATGAAAACACGGCGATATAGGGGTAGGTATGAGAGGTGCGTGAAGGCAGAGCGATATAGGGAATGTTATGGGAGGTGCAAGAATACACAGGGAAATAGGGGACGTTATGAGATGTGCATGAAAACACAGCGATATAAGGGAAGGTATGAGAAGTGCACGAAAATGCAGCGATATTGCAGAAGTTAAGAGTGGTGCGTGAAAACACAGCGATTTCAGGGAAGGTATGAGAGGTGCGCGAAACATAGCGATATAGGGGACGGTATGAGTTGTGAATGAATACACGGCGATATCGGGGAAGCCATCAGAGGTGCGAGAAAACACAGCGATAAAGGGGACGTTATAAAATGTGCATAAAAACACGGCATTATAGGGGAAGGTATGAGAGGTGTGCAAAAACACAGCGATATAGGAGAAGTTAAGAGAGGTGCGTGAATACACAGCAATATAGGGGACGTGATGAGATGTGCATGAAAATGCAACGATATTAGTGAAGGTATGAGAGGAGCACGAAAACACAGCGATATAGGGGAAGGTATGAGAGGTGCGCGAAAACAAAGTGATATTGGGGAAGACAGGAGAGGTGCGCAAAAACACAGCGATATAGGGGAAGCTATGAGAGGTGAGCAAAAAGACGGCGATACAGGGGTAGCTATGAGAGGTGAGCAAAAACACAGTGATAAAGGTGAATCTATGGGATGTGCGGGGAAAGACAGCGATATAAGGGAAGGTATGAGAGGTGTGCAAGGCACAGCGATATAGGGGATGCTGTGGGAGGTGCATAAATACACAGCGATATAGGGGACGTGTTGAGATGTGCATGAAAACGCAGCGATATTAGGGAAGGTATGAGAGGTGCGCAAAAACACAGCGATGAAGGCGAAGCCATGGGAGGTGCGCGGGAAACAGGGCGATATAGGGGAAGGTATGAGAGGTGCGCGAATACACAGCGATATAGGGGACGTTATGAGATGTGCATAACAATACAGCGATATAGGGGAAGTTATGAGAGGTGCGCAACAACACGGCGATGTAGGGGAAGCTAGAGAGGTGAGCAATAACACAGTGATAAAGGTGAATCTATGGGATGTGCGCGAAAAGACAGCGATATAGGGGAAGGTATGAAAGGTGCGCAAGGCACAGCGATATAGGGTAAGGTATGGAAGGTACTCGAAAACAGGGTGATATAGATGAAGTTATGAGAGGTATGCGAAGGCACAGCAATATAGGGGATGCTATGGAAGGTGCGCGAAAACACAGTGATATAGGGGAAGACATGAGAGGTGCGCGAAAACAGGGCAATATAGTGGAAGCTATGAGAGGTGTGCTAAAACCCGGTGATACAGGCGAAGCTATGAGAGGTGAGCAATATCACAGCGATAAAGGTGAATCTATGGGATGTGTGCGAAAAGACATCGATATAGGGGACGGTATGAGATGTGCATGAATACACGGCGATAGTCGAGAATCCATGAGAGGTGTGCGAAAACACAGCGATATAGGGGAAGTTATGAGAGGTGCGCAAAAACGGGGAGATATAGGGGAAGTTATGAGAGGTGCGTGAAAACCCAGCAATATAGGGGACGTTATGAGATGTGCATGAAAACACGGCGATATAGGGGAAGGTATGAGAAGTGCACGAAGGCACAGCGATATAGGGGATGCTATGGGAGGTGCGCAAAAACACAGTGATATAGGGGACGGTATGAGATGTGTATGAAAACACGGCGATATATGGGAAGCTTTGAGAGGTGCATGAAAACACGGCGATATATGGGAAAGAATGAGAGGTGCGCGAAAACTTAGCATGACAGGTGAATGCATGAGAGGCGCGAGAAAACACAGCGATGTAGGGGAAGACATGAGATGCGCGCAAAAACAGGGCGATGCAGGGGAAGGTATGAGAGGTGCGCGAAAGCACAGCGATATAGGGGACGCAATGGGACGAACGCGAAAACAGTGATATAGGGGAAGGTATGAGAGATGTGCGAGAACACGGCGAGATAGGGGAAATTATGAGAGGTGCGCGAAAACACGGCGATACGGGAGAATGTATCAGATGTGCGAGAAAACACAGCGATATAGGGGAAGTAATGAGAGGAGCGAAAACATAGCGATCTCGGTGAAGACATGAGAGGTGCACGAAAACATGGTGATATAGGGGAAGCTATGAGAGGTGAGCAAAAACACGGCGATACAGGGGAAGCTATGAGAAGTGAAAAATAACACAGCGATAAAGGTGAATCTATGGGATGTGCGCGAAAAGACAGCGATATAGGGGAAGGTATGAGAGGTGCGCAATGCCCAGCGATATAGGGGATGCTATGGGAGGTGCGTGAATACACAGCGATATAGGGGACGTGATGAGATGTGCATGAAAACGCATCGATATTAGGGAAGGTATGAGAGGTGCACAAAAACACAGCGATATAGGAGAAGTTATGAGAGGTGTTTGAAAACACAGTGATATAGAGGAAGGTATGAAAGGTGCACGAAAACACAGCGATATAGGGGAAGGAATGGGAGATGCACGAAAACAGGGCGATATAGGGGAAGGTATGAGAGCTGCGCGAAGGCACAGCGATATAGGGGATACTATGGCAGGTGCGTGAATGCACAGCGATATAGGGGATACTATTGGAGGTGCGTGAATGCACAGCGATATGGGGAATGTGATGAGATGTGCATGAAAATGCAACGATATTAGTGAAGGTATGAGAGGTGTGCGAAAACACAGCGATATAGGGCAAGGTATGAAAGGTGCACGAAAACACAGAGATATACACGGGAAGGAATGGGAGGTGCTTGAATACACAGCGATATAGGGGACGTTATGAGATGTGCATAAAAACACGGCGATATAGGGGAAGTTATGAGAGGTGCGCAAAAATACAGCAATATAGGAGAAGTTATGAGAGGTGTGTGAAAACACAGCGATATAGTGGGATGTATGAGAGGTACACAAAAACACAGCGATATAGGGGAAGGTATGGGAGGTGTTCGAAAGCAGGGTGATATAGGGGAAGTTATGAGAGGTGTGTGAAAACACAGCGATATAGGGGGAGGTATGAGAGGTACACGAAAACACAGCGATATAGGGGAAGATATGGGAGGTACTCGAAAGCAGGGCGATACAGTGGAAGTTATGAGAGGTGCGTGAAAACCCAGCGATATAGGGGACGTTATGAGACGTGCATGAAAACACGGCGATATTGGGGAAGCCATGAGAGGTGTGCGAAAATACAGCGATATAGGCGACGCTATGGGAGTGTGCTAAGACAGGGCGACATAGGGGAAGGTATGAGAGGTGCGCGAAGTCACAGCGATATAGGGGATGCTATGGCAGGTGCGCGAATACACAGAGATATAGGGGACATTATGAGATGTGCATGAAAACACGGCAATATAGGGGAAGGTATTGGAGCTGCGCAAAAATACAGCGATATAGGAGAAGTTATGAGAGGTGCGTGATAACACAGCGATATAAGGGAAGGTAGGAGAGGTGCACGAAAACATAGCGATATTGGGGAAGGTATGGGAGGTGAGCGAAAACAGGGCGATATAGGGGAAGTTATGAGAGGTGTGTGAAGGCACAGCAATACAGGGGATGCTATGAGAGGTGCGCGAAAACTCCGTGATATAGGGGAAGACATGAGAGGTGCGCAAAAACAGGGCAATATAGTGGAAACTATGGGATGTGCACGAAACCACGGCGATACAGGGGAATGTATCAGAGGTGCGAGAAAACAGAGCCATATAGGGGACGCCATGGGACATGCGCAAAAAAACAGTGATATAGGGGAATGTATGAGAGGTGTGTGAGAACACGGCGATATAGGGGAAATTGTAAGAGGTGCACGAAAACATGGCAATACAGGAGAATGTATCAGAGGTGCGAGAAAACACAGCGATATAGGGGAAGTAACGATAGGAGCGAAAACATTGCGATATAAGTTAATACATGCGAGGTGCGCGAAAACACGGCGATATAGGGTAAGCTATGAGAGGTGAGCAATAACACAGCGATCAAGGTGAAGATATGGGATGTGCGCGAAAACAGCGATGTAGGCGAAGCTATGGGAGGTGCGCGAAAACACAGCGATTTAGGGGACGGTATGAGATGTGCATGAATACACGGCGATATTGGGGAAGCCATGAGAGGTGCCTGAAAACACAGCGATATAGGGGAAGGTATGAGAGGTGTTGCAAATCACAGCGATATAGGAGAAGTTAAGAGAGGTGCGTGAAAACACAGCGATAGAGGGGAAGGTATGAGAGGTGCGCGAAAACACAGCGATATAGGGGACAGTGTGAGATGTGCATGAATACACGGCGATATCAGGGAAGCCATCAGAGGTGCGAGAAAACACAGCGATATAGGGGACGTTATGAGATGTGCGTAAAAACACGGCGATATAGGGGACGTTATCAGATGTGCGCGAAAACAAGGCAATATAGAGGAAGCTATGAGAGGTGAGCTAAAACCCGCCGATACAGGGGAAGCTATGAGAGGTGAGCAATAACACAGCGGTAAAGGTGAATCTATGGGATGTGCGCGAAAAGACATCGATATAGGAGAAGGTATGAGAGGTGTGCGAAAACACAGCGATATAGGGGAAGTTATGAGATGTGCATGAAAACACGGCGATATAGGGGAAGGTATGAGAGGTGCACGAAGGCACAGCGATATAGGGGATGCTATGGGAGGTGCGCGAAAACACAGTGATATAGGGGACGGTATGAGATGTGTATGAAAACATGGCGATATATGGGAAGCTATGAGAGGTTCGCGAGAACACGGCGATATAGGGGAAAGTATGAGACGTGTGCGAAAACTTGGCGTTACACGGCAATGCATCAGAGGTGCGAGAAAACACAGCGATGTAGGGGAATACATGAGAGGTGCGCAAAAACATGGCAATATAATGGAAGTTATGGGATGTGCGCTAAAACAGGGCGATGTAGGGGAAGGTATGAGAGGTGCGCGAATGCGCAGCGATATAGGGGATGGTATGGGAGGTGCGTGAATACACAGCAATATAGGGGACGTGATGAGATGTGCATGAAAATGCAACGAAATTAGTGAAGGTATGAGAGGTGCACGAAAACACAGCGATATAGGAGAAGGAGTGAGAGGTGCACGAAAGCACAGCGATATATGGGATGGTTTGAGATATGCATGAATACACGGTGATAGATGGGAAACCATGAGAGGTGTGCGAAAAAACAGCAATATAGGGGAAGTTATGAGAGGTGCGTGAAAACACAGTGATATAGGGGAAGGTATGAGAGGAGCACGAAAACAGGGCGATGTAGGGGAAGTTATGAGAGGTGCGTGAAAACCCAGCGATATAAGGAATGTTATGGGAGGTGCTCGAAAACACAGCGAAATAGGGGACGTTATGAGATGTGCATGAAAACACAGCGAAATAGGGGAAGGTATGAGAGGTGTACGAAAACAGGGCGATATAGGGGAAGGTATCAGAGGTGCACGAAGGCACAGCGATATAGGGGATGCTATGGGAGATGCGCGAAAACACAGTAACATAGGGGACGGTATGAGATGTGCATAAAAACATGGCGATATAGGGGAAGGTATCAGAGGTGCACGAAGGCACAGCGATATAGGGGATGCTATGGGAGGTGCGCGAAAGCACAGCGATATAGGAGACGGTATGAGATGTGCATAAAAACATGGCGATATAGGGGGAGGTATGAGAGGTTCGCGTAAGCATGGCGATATAGGGGAAAGTATGAGAGGTGCGCGAAAACTTGGCGTTACAGGGGAATGCATCAGAGGTGCCAGAAAACACAGTGATGTAGTGGAATACATGAGAGGTGCGCGAAAACAGGGCAATATAGTGGAAGATATGGGATGTGCATGAAAACAGGACGATATAGGGGAAGGTATAAGAGGTGCACAAAAAACACAGCGATATAGGGGACGCAATGGGACGTGCGCAAAAACACAAAGTTATGGGGGAAGGTATGAGAGGTGTGCGAGAATTCGGCGATATAGGGTAAATTATGAGAGGTGTGTGAAAACACGTCGATACGGGAGAATGTATCAGATGTGCGAGAAAACAGCGCTATGGGGAAGTATTGTGAGGAGCGAAAACATAGCGATCTTGGTGAAGACATGAGAGGTGCGCGAAAACACAGCGATATAGGGGAATCTATGAGAGGTGAGTAAAAACACGGCGATACAGGGAAAGCTATGACAGGTGAGCAATTACACAGCGATAAAGGTGAATCTATGGGATGTGCGCGAAAAGACAGCGATATAGAGGAAGCTATGAGAGGTGCGCAAGGCACAGCGATATAGGGGATACTATGGGATGTGCGTGAATACACAGCGATATAGGGGACGTGATGAGATGTGCATGAAAACGCAACGGTATTAGGGAAGGTATGAGAGGTGCACAAAAACACAGCTATATAGGAGAAGTTATGAGAGGTGTGCGAAAACACAGCAATATAGGGGAAGGTATGGGAGGTGCACGAATACACAGCGATATAGGGGACGTTATGAGATGAGCATAAAATCACGGCGATATTGGGAAGTTTTGAGAGGTGCGCAAAAATACAGAAATATAGGAGAAGTTATGAGAGGTGCGTGAAAACACAACGATATAGGGGGAGGTATGAGAGGTAAACGAAAACGCAGCGATATAAGAGAAGGTATAGGAGGTGTGCGAAAACAAGGCAATATAGGGGAAGGTATGAGAGGTGCACGAACATGCAGCGATATAAGGGAAGATATAAGAGGAGCGCGAAAACAGGGCGATATAGGGGAAGGTATGAGAGGTGCACGAAGGCACAGCGATTTAGGGGATGCTATGGGAGGTGCATGAATATACAGCGATATAGGGGACGTGATGAGATGTGCATGAAAACGCAGCGATATTAGGGAGGGTATGAGAGGTGCACAAAAACACAGCGATAAAGGTGAATCTATAGGATGTGCGCGACAAAACAGCGATATAGGGGAAGGTACGAGAGGTGCGCAAGGCACAGCGATATAGGAGAAGGTATGGAAGGTGCTCGAAAACAGGGTGATATAGATGAAGTTATGAGAGGTATGCGAAGGCACAGCAATATAGGGGATGCTATCGAAGGTGCGCGAAAACACAGTGATATAGGGGAAGTCATGAGAGGTGCACGAAAACAAGGCAATATAGTGGAAGCTATGAGAGGTGAGCTAAAACCCGGCGATACAGGGGAAGCTATGAGAGGTGAGCTAAAACCCGGCGATACAGGGGAAGCTATGAGAGGTGAGCAATAACACAGCGATAAAGGTGAATCTCTGGGATGTGTGCGAAAGGACAGCGATATAGGGGAAGGTATGAGAGGTGCGCAAGACACAGCGATATAGGGGACGGTATGAGATGTGCATGAATACACGGCGATAGTCGGGAAACCATGAGAGGTGTGTGAAAACACAGCGATATAGGGGAAGTTCTGAGAGGTGCGCAAAAACAGACGATATAGGGGAAGTTATGAGAGGTGCGTGAAAACCCAGCAATATAGGGGACGTTATGAGATGTGCATGAAAACACGGCGATATAGGAGAAGGTATGAGAGGTGCACGAAGGCACAGAGATATAGGGGATGTTATGGGAGGTGCGCGAAAACACAGTGATATAGGGGACGGTATGAGATGTGTATGAAAACACGGCGATATAAGGGAAGCTATGAGAGGTGCGCGAAAACACGGTGATATAGGGGAAATTATGAGAGGTGCGCGAAAACTTGGCGTTAAAGGGGAATGCATCAGAGGTGTGAGAAAACACAGCGATGTAGGAGAAGACATGAGAGGTGCGCAAAAACAGGGCTATATAGTGGAAGCTATGGGATGTGCGCTAAAACAGGGCGATGTAGGGGAAGGTATGAGAGGTGCATGAAAGCACAGCGATATAGAGGGCGCTATGGGACGTGCGCGAAAACACAGTTATATAGGGGAAGGTATGAGAGATGTGCGAGAACACAGCAAGATAGGGGAAAGTATGAGAGGTGCGCGAAAACTTGGCACTACAGGGGAATGCATCAGAGGTGCCAGAAACCACAGTGATGTAGTGGAATACATGAGAGGTGCAGGAAAACAGGGCAATATGGTGGAAGCTATGCGATGTGCACGAAAATAGGGCGATATAGGGTAATGTATGAGAGGAGTGCGAGAACACGGCGATATAGGGGAAATTATGAGAGGTGTGCGAAAACACGGCGATACAGGGGAAGCTATGAGAGGTGAGCAATAACAAAGCGATAAAGGTGAATCTATGGGATGTGAGCGAAAAGACAGTGATATAGGGGAAGCTATCAGACGTGCGCAAGGCACAGTGATATAGGGGATGCTATGGGAGGTGCGTGAATACGCAGCTATATAGGGGACGTGATGATATGTGCATGAAAACGCAGCGATATAGGGGAAGGTATGAAAGGTGCACGAAAACACAGAGATGTATACGGGAAGGAATGGGAGGTGCACGAATACACAGCGATATAGGGGACGTTATGAGAGGTGCACGAAAACGCAGTGATATAAGGGAAGGTATAGGAGGTGCGCGAAAACAGGGCAATATAGGGGAAGGTATGAGATGTGCGAAAAAATACATCGATATAGGGGAAGGTATGAGAGCTGCGTGAGAACTTAGTGATATAGGTGAAGGTATGAGAGGAGCGCGAAAACAGGGCGATATAGGGGAAGTTATGAGAGGTGCGTGAAAACCCAGCGACATTGGGGACGTTATGAGATGTGCATGAAAACACGGTGATATTGGGGAAGGTATGAGCGGTTTGCAAAAACACAGCATATACGGTAATGCATGAGAGGTGCGCGAAGGCACAGTGATATAGGGGATGGTATGGGAGGTGCGCAAATACACAGCGATATAGGGGACGTTATGAGATGTGCATGAAAACACGGCAATATAGAGGAAGTTATACGAGCTGCGCAAAAATACAGTGATATACGGGAAGTTATGAGAGGTGCGTGAATACACAGCGATTTAAGGGAAGGTATGAGAGGTGCACGAAAACACTGCGATATTGGGGAAGGTATGGGAGGTGCGCGAAAACAGGGCAATATAGGGGAAGTTATGAGAGGTGCGCGAAGGCACAGCGATATAGGGGATGCTATGAGAGGTGCGCGAAAACACCGTAATATAGGGGAAGACATGAGAGGTATGCAAAATCAAGGCGAAAAAGTGGAACCTATGGGATGTGCACAAAACCACGGCGATACAGGGGAATGTATCAGAGGTGCGAGAAAACACAGTGATATAGGGGACGCTATGGGACATGCGCAAAAAAACAGTGATATAGGGGAAGGCATGAGAGGTGTGCGAGAACACGGCAATATAGGGGAAATTATGAGAGGTGTGCGAAAACACGGCGATACGGGAGAGTGTATCAGATGTGCGAGAAAACACAACGATATAGGGGAAGTATTGAGGGGAGCGAAAACACAGAGATCTAGGTGAAGACATGAGAGGTGCGCGAAAACACGGCGATATAGGGGAAGCTATGAGAGGTGAGCAAAAACACGGCGATACAGGGGAAGCTATGAGAGGTGAGCAATAACACAGCGATAAAGGTGAATCTATGGGATGTGCGCGAAAAGACAGCGATATAGGGGAAGCTATGAGAGGTGCGCAAGGCACAGCGATATAGGGGATGCTATGGGAGGTGCGTGAATACACAGTGATATAGGGGACGTGATGAGATGTGCATGAAAACGCAGCGATATTAGGGAAGATATCAGAGGTGCACAAAAACACAGCGATATAGGAGAAGTTATGAGAGGTGTGCGAAAACACAGCGATATAGGGGAAGATATGAAAGGTGCACAAAAACACAGAGATATATTCGGGAAGGAATGGGAGGTGCCCAAATACACAGATATATAGGGGACGTTATGAAATGTGCATGAAAACACAGCCATATAGGGGAAGGTATGAGAGGTGCACGAAAACGCAGCGATATAAGGGAAGGTATAGGAGGTGCGCGAAAAGAGGGCGATATAGGGGAAGGTATGAGAGGTGCACGAAGGCACAGCGATATAGGGGATGCTATGGGAGGGCGCGAAAACACAGCGATATAGGAGACGGTATGAGATGTGCATAAAAACATGGCAATATAGGGGGAGGTATGAGAGGTGCGCAAAAACACAGCGATGTATGCGAAGCCATGGGAAGTGCACGGGAAACAGGGCGATATAGGGGAAGGTATGAGCGGTACGCGACGGCACAGCTATATAAGGAATGCTATCGGAGGTGCGTGAATACTCAGAGATATAGGAAACAATATGAGATGTGCATGAAAACACGGCGATATTGGGGAAGGCATGAGAGGTGTGCGAAAATACAGCGATATAGGGGACGGTATGGGAGGTGTGCGAAAACAGGTCGACATAGGTGAAGGTATGAGAGGTGCGCGAAGGCACAGCGATATAGGGGATGCTATGGCAGGTGCGCGAATACACAGCGATATATGGGACGTTAAGAGATGTGCATTAAAACACGGCGATATTGGGGAAGCCATGAGAGGTGTGCAAAAATACGGCGATATAGGAGAAATTATGAGAGGTGCGTGAAAACACAGCGATATAGAGGGAGGTATGAGAGGTGCCTGAAAACACAGTGATATAGTGGAAGGTATGGAAGGTGCGCGAAAACAGGGCAAAGTAGGGGAAAGTATGAGAGGTGCGCGAAGGCACAGCAATACAAGGGATGCTATGGAGTGTGCACAAATACACAGCGATATAGGGGGCGTTATGAGATGTGCATGAAAACACGGCAGTATAGGGGAAAGTATAAGAACTGCGCAAAAATACAGCGAATTAGGAGAAGTTATGAGAGGTGCGTGAAAACACAGCGATATAAGGGAAGGAATGAGAGGTGCACGAAAACACAGCGATATTGGGGAAGGTATGGGAGGTGCGTGAAAACAGGGCGATATAGGGGAAGTTATGAGATGTGTGTGAAGGACAGCGATATAGGGGATGCTATGAGAGGTGCGCGAAAACACCGTGATATAGGGGAAGCCATGAGAGGTGCACAAAAACAGGGCAATATAGTGGACCCTATGGGATGTGCGCGTAACCACGGCGATACGGGGAATGTATCAGAGGTGCGAGAAGACACAGCGATATAGGGGACGCTATGGGACATGCGCAAAGAAACAGTGATACAGGGGAAGGTATGAGAGGTGTGCGAGAACACGGCGATATAGGGGAAATTGTAAGAGGTGCGCGAAAACATGGCAATACAGGAGAAGGTATCAGAGGTGCGAGAAAACAAACCGATATAGGGGAAGTAATGATAGGAGCGAAAACATAGCGATATACGTGAAGACATGCGAGATGCGCGAAAACACGGCGATATAGGGTAAGCTATGAGAGGTGAGCATTAACACAGCAATCAAGGTGAAGCTATGGGATGTGCGCGAAAGCAGCGATGTAGGCGAAGCTATGGGAGGTGCGCCAAAACACAGCGATATAGGGGACGGTATGAGATGTGCATGAATACATGGCGATATTGGGGAAGCCATGAGAGGTGCCTGAAAACAGAGCGATATAGGGGAAGGTATGAGAGGTGTGCAAAAACACAGCGATATAGGAGAAGTTAAGAGAGGTGCGTGAAAACACAGCAATATAGGGGAAGGTATGAGAGCAGCACGAAAACACAGCGATATCGGGGAAAGTATGGGAGGTGCGCGAAAACAGGGCGATATACGGGAATGCATGATAGGTGCGCGAAGGCACAGTGATATACGGGATAGCATGGGGGGTGCGCAAATACACAGCGATTATGTGGACGTTATGAGATGTGCATGAAAACACATTAATATAGGGGAAGGTATGAGAGGTGCACGAAACCGCAGCGATATAAGGGAAGGTATAGGAGGTGCGCGAAAACAGGGCGATATAGGGGAAGGTATGAGAGGTGCACGAAGGCACAGCGATATAGGGGATGCTATGGGAGTGCGCGAAAACACAGCGATATAGGAGACGGTATGAGATGTGCATAAAAACATGGCAATATAGGGGGAGGTATGAGAGGTGCGCATTTCTACGGCGATATAGTGGAAAGTATGAGAGGTGCGTGAAAACTTGGCGTTACAGGGGAAAGCATCAGAGGTGCCAGAAAACACAGCGATGTAGTGGAATACATGAGAGGTGCATGAAAACAGGGCAATATAGTGGAAGGTATGGGATGTGCGCGAAAACAGGGCCATATAGGGGAAGGTATGAGAGGTGCGCGAGAACACGGCGATATAGGGGAAATAATGAGAGGTGTGCGAAAACACAGCGATATGGGAGAATGTATCAATTGTGCGAGAAAACACAGCGATATAGGGGAAGAATTGAGAGGAGCGATAACATAGCGATCTAGGTGAAGACATGAGAGGTGAGCAAAAACACGGCGATACAGGGGAAGCTATGAGAGGTGAGCAATAACACAGCGATAAAGCTGAATCTATGGGATGTGCGCAAAAAGACAGCGATATAGGGGAAGCTATGTGAGGTGCGCAAGGCACAGCGATATAGGGGATGCTATGGGAGGTGCGTGAATACACAGCGATATAGGGGACGTGATGAGATGTGCATGAAAACGCAGCGATATTAGGGAAGGTATGAGAGGTGCACAAAAACACAGCGATGTAGGAGAAGTTATGAGAGGTGTGTGAAAACACAGCGATATAGGGGAAGGTATGAGAGGTGCACGAAAACAGCGATATAGGTGAAGGAATGGGAGGTGCGCAAAAACAGGGCGATATAGGGGAAGGTATGAGAGGTGCATGAAGGCACAGCGATATAGAGGATGCTATGGGAGGTGCGCGAATACACAGCGATATAGGGGACGTGATGAGATGTGCATGAAAACGCAACGCTATTAGGGAAGGTATGAGAGGTGCACACAAACACAGCTAGATAGGAGAAGTTATGAGAGGTGTGCGAAAACACAGCGATATAGGGGAAGGTATGGGAGGTGCACGAATACACAGCGATATAGGGGACGTTATGAGACGTGCATAAAATCAGGGCGATGTAGGGGAAGCTATGAGAGGTGAGCAATAACACAGCGATAAAGGTGAATCTATAGGATGTGCGTGACAAGACAGTGATATAGGGGAAGGTACGAAAGGTGCGCAAGGCACAGCGATATAGGAGAAGGTATGGAAGGTGCTCGAAAACAGGGTGATATAGATGAAGTTATGAGAGGTATGCGAAGGCACAGCAATATAGGGGATGCTATCGAAGGTGCGCGAAAACACAGTGATATAGGGGAAGTCATGAGAGGTGCGCGAAAACAAGGCAATATAGTGGAAGCTATGAGAGGTGAGCTAAAACCCGGCGATACAGGGGAAGCTATGAGAGGTGAGCTAAAACCCGGCGATACAGGGGAAGCTATGAGAGGTGAGCAATAACACAGCGATAAAGGTGAATCTCTGGGATGTGTGCAAAAGGACAGTGATATAGGGGACGGTAGGAGATGTGCATGAATACACGGCGATAGTCGGGAAACCATGAGAGGTGTGTGAAAACACAGCGATATAGGGGAAGTTCTGAGAGGTGCGCAAAAACAGGACGATATAGGGGAAGTTATGAGAGGTTCGTGAAAACCCAGCAATATAGGGGACGTTATGAGATGTGCATGAAAACACGGCGATATAGGAGAAGGTATGAGAGGTGCACGAAGGCACAGCGATATAGGGGATGTTATGGGAGGTGCGCGAAAACACAGTGATATAGGGGAAATTATGAGAGGTGCGCGAAAACTTGGCGTTTCAGGGGAATGCATCAGAGGTGTGAGAAAACAAAGCGATGTAGGGGAAGACATGAGAGGTGCGCAAAAACAGGGCTATATAGTGGAAGCTATGGGATGTGCGCTAAAACAGGGCGATGTAGGTGAAGGTATGAGAGGTGCATGAAAGCACAGCGACATAGAGGACGCTATGGGACGTGCACGAAAACACAGTGATATAGGGGAAGGTATGAGAGATGTGCGAGAACACAGCAAGATAGGGGAAAGTATGAGAGGTGCGCGAAAACTTGGCGCTACAGGGGAATGCATCAGAGGTGCCAGAAACCACAGTGATGTAGTGGAATACATGAGAGGTGCAGGAAAACAGGGCAATATAGTGGAAGCTATGCGATGTGCACGAAAACAGGGCGATATAGGGTAAGGTATGAGAGGTGTGCGAGAATAGGGCGATATAGGGGAAATTATGAGAGGTGTGCGAAAACACGGCGATACAGGGGAAGCTATGAGAGGTGAGCAATAACAAAGCGATAAAGGTAAATCTATGGGATGTGAGCGAAAAGACAGTGATATAGGGGAAGCTATCAGAGGTGCGCAAGGCACAGTGATATAGGGGATGCTATGTGAGGTGCGTGAATACACAGCTATATAGGGGACGTGATGATATGTGCATGAAAACGCAGCGATATAGGGGAAGGTATGAAAGGTGCACGAAAACACAGAGATGTATACGGGAAGGAATGGGAGGTGCACGAATACACAGCGATATAGGGGACGTTATGAGATGTGCATGAAAACACAGCCATATAGGGGAAGCAATGAGAGGTGCACGAAAACGCAGTGATATAAGGGAAGGTATAGGAGGTGCGCGAAAACAGGGCAATATAGGGGAAGGTATGAGATGTGCAAAAAAATTCATCGATATAGGGGAAGGTATGAGAGCTGCGTGAAAACATAGTGATATAGGTGAAGGTATGAGAGGAGCGCGAAAACACGGTGATATTGGGGAAGGTATGAGCGGTGTGCAAAAACACAGCATATACGGTAATGCATGAGAGGTGCGCGAAGGCACAGTGATATAGGGGATGGTATGGGAGGTGCGCAAATACACAGCGATATAGGGGACGTTATGAGATGTGCATGAAAACACGGCAATATAGAGGAAGTTATACGAGCTGCGCAAAAATACAGTGATATACGGGAAGTTATGAGAGGTGCGTGAATACACAGCGATTTAAGGGAAGGTATGAGAGGTGCACGAAAACACTGCGATATTGGGGAAGGTATGGGAGGTGCGCGAAAACAGGGCAATATAGGGGAAGTTATGAGAGGTGCGCGAAGGCACAGCGATATAGGGGATGCTATGAGAGGTGAGCGAAAACACCGTAATATAGGGGAAGACAAGAGAGGTATGCAAAAACAAGGCGAAAAAGTGGAACCTATGGGATGTGCGCAAAACCACGGCGATACAGGGGAATGTATCAGAGGTGCGAGAAAACACAGCGATATAGGGGACGCTATGGGGCTTCCGCAAAAAAACAGTGATATAGGGGAAGGCATGAGAGGTGTGCGAGAACACGGCGATATAGGGGAAATTATGAGAGGTGTGCGAAAACACGGCGATACGGGAGAGTGTATCAGATGTGCGAGAAAACACAGCGATATAGGGGAAGTATTGAGGGGAGCGAAAACATAGAGATCTAGGTGAAGACATGAGAGGTGCGCGAAAACACGGCGATATAGGGGAAGCTATGAGAGGTGAGCAAAAACACGGCGATACAGGGGAACCTATGAGAGGTGAACAATAACACAGCGATAAAGGTGAATCTATGGGATGTGCGCGAAAAGACAGCGATATAGGGGAAGCTATGAGAGGTGCGCAAGGCACAGCGATATAGGGGATGCTATGGGAGGTGCGTGAATACACAGTGATATAGGGGACGTGATGAGATGTGCATGAAAACGCAGCGATATTAGGGAAGATATCAGAGGTGCACAAAAACACAGCGATATAGGAGAAGTTATGAGAGGTGTGCGAAAACACAGCAATATAGGGGAATATATGAAAGGTGCACAAAAACACAGAGATATATTCGGGAAGGAATGGGAGGTGCCCAAATACACAGATATATAGGGGACGTTATGAAATCTGCATGAAAACACAGCCATATAGGGGAAGGTATGAGAGGTGCACGAAAACGCAGCGATATAAGGGAAGGTATAGGAGGTGCGCGAAAAGAGGGCGATATAGAGGAAGGTATGAGAGGTGAACGAAGGCACAGCGATATAGGGGATGCTATGGGAGTGCGCGAAAACACAGCGATATAGGAGATGGCATGAGATGTGCATAAAAACATGGCAATATAGGGGGAGGTATGAGAGGTGCGCATATATACGGCGATATAGGGGAAGTATGAGAGGTGCGTGAAAACTTGGCGTTACAGGGGAAAGCATCAGAGGTGCCAGAAAACACAGCGATGTAGTGGAAGACATGAGAGGTGCACGAAAAAAGGGTAATATAGTGGAAAGTATGAGAGGTGCGTGAAGACTTGGCGTTACAGGGGAAAGCATCAGAGGTGCCAGAAAACACAGCGATGTAGTGGAAGACATGAGAGGTGCACGAAAAAAGGGTAATATAGTGGAAAGTATGGGATGTGCGCGAAAACAGGGCCATATAGGGGAAGGTATGAGAGGTGCGCGAGAACACGGCGATATAGGGGAAATAATGAGAGGTGTGCGAAAACACAGTAATACGGCAGAATGTATCAATTGTGCGAGAAAACACAGCGATATAGGGGAAGTATTGAGAGGAGCGAAAACATATCGATCTAGGTGAAGACATGAGAGGTGAGCAAAAACACGGCGATACAGGGGAAGCTATGAGAGGTGAGCAATAATACAGCGATAAAACTGAATCTATGGGACGTGCGCGAAAAGACAGCGATATAAGGAAAACTATGAGAGGTGTGCAAGGCACAGGGATATAGGGGATGCTATGGGAGGTGCGCGAAAACACCGTGATATAGGGGAAGCCATGAGAGGTGCGCAAAAACAGGGCAATATAGTGGAACCTATGGGATGTGCGCGTAACCACGGCGATATTAGGGGAGGTATGAGAGGTGCACAAAAGCTCAGTGATATAGGAGAAGTTATGAGAGGTGTGTGAAAACACAGCGATGTAGGGGAAGGAATCGGAGGTGCGCGAAAACTGTGCGATATAGCGGAAGGTATGAGAGGTTCGTGAAGGCACAGCGATATAGGGGTTGCTATGGGAGGTGCGCGAATACACAGCGATATAGGGGACGTTATGAGATGTCCATGAAAGCACAGCCATATAGGGGAAGGTATGAGAGGTGCACGAAAACGCAGCGATATAAGGGAAGGTATAGGAGGTGCGCGAAAAGAGGGCGATATAGGGGAAGGTATGAGAGGTGCACGAAGGCACAGCGATATAGGGGATGCTATGGGAGTGCGCGAAAACACAGCGATATAGGAGACGGTATGAGATGTGCATAAAAACATGGCAATGTAGGCGGAGGTATGAGAGGTGCGCATATATACGGCGATATAGGGGAAGTATGAGAGGTGCGTGAAAACTTGGCGTTACAGGGGAAAGCATCAGAGGTGCCAGAAAACACAGCGATGTAGTGGAAGACATGAGAGGTGCACGAAAAAAGGGTCATATAGTGGAAAGTATGGGATGTGCGCGAAAACAGGGCCATATAGGGGAAGGTATGAGAGGTGCGCGAGAACACGGCGATATAGGGGAAATAATGAGAGGTGTGCGAAAACACAGTGATACGGGAGAATTTATCAATTGTGCGAGAAAACACAGCGATATAGGGGAAGTATTGAGAGGAGCGAAAACATAGTGATCTAGGTGAAGACATGAGAGGTGAGCAAAAACACGGCGATACAGGGGAAGCTATGAGAGGTGAGCAATAATACAGTGATAAAACTGAATCTATGGGACGTGCGCGAAAAGACAGCGATATAAGGAAAACTATGAGAGGTGTGCAAGGCACAGGGATATAGGGGATGCTATGGGAGGTGCGCGAAAACACCGTGATATAGGGGAAGCCATGAGAGGTGCGCAAAAACAGGGCAATATAGTGGAACCTATGGGATGTGCGCGTAACCACGGCGATATTAGGGGAGGTATGAGAGGTGCACAAAAGCTCAGTGATATAGGAGAAGTTATGAGAGGTGTGTGAAAACACAGTGATATAGGGGAAGGAATCGGAGGTGCGCGAAAACTGTGCGATATAGCGGAAGGTATGAGAGGTTCGTGAAGGCACAGCGATATAGGGGATGCTATGGGAGGTGCGCGAATACACAGCGATATAGGGGACGTTATGAAATGTGCGTAAAAACACGGCAATATAGGGGAAGTTATGAGAAGTACGCAAAAATACAGCAATACAGGAGAAGTTATGAGAGGTGCGTGAAAACACAGCGATATAAGGGGAGATAGGAGAGGTGTGCGAAAACGGCGATATAGGGGAAGGTATGAGAGGTGTGCGAGAACACAGCAATATAGGGAAAGGTATGAGAGGTGTGCGAAGTCACAGCAATATAGGGGATGGTATGGGAGGTGCACGAAAACACAGTGATATAGGGGAAGACATGAGAGGTGCGTGAAAACACAGCAATATAGCGGACGCTATTAGACGTGCGCGAAAACACAGTGATATAGGGGAAGATATGAGAGGTGTGCGAGAACACGGCGATATAGGTGAAATTATGAGAGTTGAGCGAAAACACGTTGATACAGGGAACAGTATTAGAAGTGGAAGAACACAAAGCGATATAGGGGAAGTAATGAGAGGAGCGGAAACACAGCGATATGGGTGAAGACATGAGAGGTGCGCGAAAACACGGCGATATAGGGGAATGTATGAGAGGTGCGCAAAAACACAGCGATGTATGCGAAGCCATGGGAAGTGCATGGGAAACAGGGCGATATAGGGGAAGGTATGAGCGGTACGCGACGGCACAGCGATATAAGGAATGCTATGGGAGGTGCGTGAATACTCAGAGGTATAGGAGACAATATGAGATGTGCATGAAAAAACGGCGATATTGGGGAAGCCATTACAGGAGCGCGAAAACAGGGCGATATAGGGGAAGTTATGAGAGGTGCGTGAAAACCCAGCGACATTGGGGACGTTATGAGATGTGCATGAAAACACGGTGATATTGGGGAAGGTATGAGCGGTGTGCAAAAACACAGCATATACTGTAATGCATGAGAGGTGCGCGAAGGCACAGTGATATAGGGGATGGTATGGGAGGTGCGCAAATACACAGCGATATAGGGGACGTTATGAGATGTGCATGAAAACACGGCAATATAGAGGAAGTTATACGAGCTGCGCAAAAATACAGTGATATACGGGAAGTTATGAGAGGTGTGTGAATACACAGCGATTTAAGGGAAGCTATGAGAGGTGCACGAAAACACTGCGATATTGGGGAAGGTATGGGAGGTGCGCGAAAACAGGGCAATATAGGGGAAGTTATCAGAGGTGCGCGAAGGCACAGCGATATAGGGGATGCTATGAGAGGTGAGCGAAAACACCGTAATATAGGGGAAGACATGAGAGGTATGCAAAATCAAGGCGAAAAAGTGGAACCTATGGGATGTGCGCAAAACCACGGCGATACAGGGGAATGTATCAGGGGTGCGAGAAAACACAGCGATATAGGGGACGCTATGGGGCATGCGCAAAAAAACAGTGATACAGGGGAAGGCATGAGAGGTGTGCGAGAACACGGCGATATAGGGGAAATTATGAGAGGTGTGCGAAAACACGGCGATACGGGAGAGTGTATCAGATGTGCGAGAAAACACAGCAATATAGGGGAAGTATTGAGGGGAGCGAAAACATAGAGATCTAGGTGAAGACATGAGAGGTGCGCGAAAACACGGCGATATAGGGGAAGCTATGAGAGGTGAGCAAAAACACGGCGATACAGGGGAAGCTATGAGAGGTGAGCAATAACACAGCGATAAAGGTGAATCTATGGGATGTGCGCGAAAAGACAGCGATATAGGGGAAGCTATGAGAGGTGCGCAAGGCACAGCGATATAGGGGATGCTATGGGAGGTGCATGAATACACAGTGATATAGGGGACGTGATGAGATGTGCATGAAAACGCAGCGATATTAGGGAAGATATCAGAGGTGCACAAAAACACAGCGATATAGGAGAAGTTATGAGAGGTGTGCGAAAACACAGCGATATAGGGGAAGATATGAAAGGTGCACAAAAACACAGAGATATATTCGGGAAGGAATGGGAGGTGCCCAAATACACAGATATATAGGGGACGTTATGAAATGTGCATGAAAACACAGCCATATAGGGGAAGGTATGAGAGGTGCACGAAAACGCAGCGATATAAGGGAAGGTATAGGAGGTGCGCGAAAAGAGGGCGATATAGGGGAAGGTATGAGAGGTGCACGAAGGCACAGCGATATAGGGGATGCTATGGGAGTGCGCGAAAACACAGCGATATAGGAGACGGTATGAGATGTGCATAAAAACATGGCAATGTAGGGGGAGGTATGAGAGGTGCGCATATATACGGCGATATAGGGGAAGTATGAGAGGTGCGTGAAAACTTGGCGTCACAGGGGAAAGCATCAGAGGTGCCAGAAAACACAGCGATGTAGTGGAAGACATGAGAGGTGCACGAAAAAAGGGTAATATAGTGGAAAGTATGGGATGTGCGCGAAAACAGGGCCATATAGGGGAAGGTATGAGAGGTGCGCGAGAACACGGCGATATAGGGGAAATAATGAGAGGTGTGCGAAAACACAGTGATACGGGAGAATGTATCAGATGTGCGAGAAAACACAGCGATATAGGGGTAGTATTGAGACGAGCGAAAACATAGCGATCTAGGTGAAGATATGAGAGGTGCGCGAAAACACGGCGATATAGGGGAAGCTATGAGAGGTGAGCAATAACACAGGGATAAAGGTGAATCTATGGGATGTGCATGAAAACACAGCGATATCGGGGAAGTTATGGGAGCTGCGCGAAAACAGAGCAATATAGGGGAAGGTATGAGAGGTGCACTAAAACACAGCGATACAGGGGAAGGAATGGGAGGTGTGCGAAAACAGGGCGATATAGGGGATGCTATGGGACATGCGCGAAAACACAGTGATATAGGGGAAGGTATGAGAGGTGTGCGAGAATACAGCGATGTAGGGGAAATTATGAGAGGTGCGTGACAACACGGCGATACAGGGGAATGTATCAGAGGTGTGAGAAAACACAGCGATATAATGGAAGTAATGACAGGAGCGAAAACATAGCGATATAAATGAAGACATGAGAGGTGCGTGAAAACACAGTGATATAGGGGAAGTTATGAGAGGTGAGCAATAACACAGCGATAAAGATGAAGCTATGGGATGTATGCAAAAAGACAGCGATATAGGGGATGATATGAGAGGTGCGCGAAAACACAGCGACGTGGGCGTAGCTATGGGAGGTGCGCGAAAGCACAGTGATATAAGGGACGAAATGAGATGTGCATAATACACGGCAATATTGGGGAAGCCATGAGAGATGCGCGAAAACACAGCAATATAGGGGAAGGTATGGGAGGTGCGCGAAAACTGGACGATATAGGGGAAGGTATGAGATGTGCGCGAAGGCACAGCGATATAGGGGATTCAATGGGAGGTGCGCGAATACACAGCAATATGGGGGACGTTATGAGATGTGATTGAAAACACGGCGATATAGGGGAAGGTATGAGAGGTGCGCAAAAATACAGCGATATAGGAGAAGTTATGAGAGGTGCGTGAAAACACAGCGATATAGGGGAAGGAATGAGAGGTGAACAAAAACACAGCAATATAGAGGAAGGTATGGGAGGTGCGCGACGGCACAGTGATATAGGGGACGGTATGAGATGTGCATGAAAACACGGCGATATTGGGCAAGCCATGAGAAGTGTGCGAAAATACAGCGATATAGGGGACGGTATGGGAGGTGTGCGAAAACAGGGCGACATAGGGGAAGGTATGAGAGGTGCACGAAGGCACAGCGATATAGGGGATATTATGGCAGTTGCGCTAATACACAGCGATATATGGGACGTTAAGAGATGTGCATGAAAACACGGCGGTATTGGGGAAGCCATGAGAGGTGCGCAAAAATACGGCGATATAGGAGAAATTATGAGAGGTGCGTGAAAACACAGCGAGATAAGGGAAGGTATGAGAGGTACGCGAAGGCACAGCAATATAGGGGATGTTATGAGAGGTGCGCGAAAACACCGTGATATAGGGGAAGACATGAGAGGTGCGCAAAAACAGGGCAATATAGTGAAACCTATGGGATGTTGGCGAAACCACGGCGATACGGGGGAATGTATCAGAGGTGCGAGAAAACACAGCGATATAGGGGACGCTATGGGACATGCGCAAAAAAACAGTGATATAGGGGAAGGTATGAGAGGTGTGCGAGAACATGGCGATTTTGGTTAAATTGTAAGAGCTGTGCGAAAAACACGGTGATACGGCAAAATGTATCAGATGTGCGAGAAAACACAGCGATATAGGGGAAGTATTGAGACGAGCGAAAACATAGCGATCTAGGTGAAGACATGAGAGGTGCGCGAAAACACGGCGATATAGGGGAAGCTATGAGAGGTGAGAAAAAACACGGCGATACAGGGGAACCTATGAGAGGTGAGCAATAACACAGGGATAAAGGTGAATCTATGGGATGCGCACGAAAACACAGCGATATCGGGTAAGTTATGGGAGCTGCGCGAAAACAGGGCAATATAGGGAAGGTATGAGAGGTGCACTAAAACACAGCGATACAGGGGAAGGAATGGGAGGTGTGCGAAAACAGGGTGATATAGGGGAAGGTATGAGAGGTGTGCGAGAATACAGCGATGTAGGGGAAATTATGAGAGGTGCGTGACAACACGGCGATACAGGGGAATGTATCAGAGGTGTGAGAAAACACAGCGATATAATGGAAGTAATGACAGGAGCGAAAACATAGCGATATTGGTGAAGACAAGTGAGGTGCGTGAAAACACAGTGATATAGGGGAAGCTTTGAGAGGTGAGCAATAACACAGCGATAAAGATGAAGCTATGGGATGTGCGCAAAAAGGCAGCGATATAGGAAAAGGTATGAGAGCTGCGCGAAAACACAGCAATATAGGGGTAGGTATGAGAGGTGCACGAAAACACAACGATAAAAGGGAAGGTATGGGAGGTGCGCGAAAACAGGACGATATAGGGGAAGGTATGAGATGTGCGCGAAGGCGCAGCGATATAGGGGATTCTATGGGAGGTGCGCGAATACACAGCAATATGGGGGACGTTATGAGATGTGATTGAAAACACGGCGATATAAGGGAAGGTATGAGAGGTGCACAAAAATACAGCGATATAGGAGAAGTTATGAGAGGTGCGCGAAAAAACAGGGATATAGGGGAAGACATGAGAGGTGCTCGAAAACAGGGCGAAATAGTGGAAGCTATGGGATATGCGCGAAAACATGGCGATACAGGGAAAAGTATGAGAGGTGCCCGAAAACACAGCGATACAGGGGATGCTATGGGACGTGCGCAAAAACACAGTGATATAGTGGAAGGTACGAGAGGTGTGAAAGAACATGGCTATATGGGGGAAATTATGAGAGATCCGCGAAAACACGGCGATATATGAGAAGTTATGAGAGGTGAGTGAAAACACAGCGATGTAGGGGAAGTTGTGAAGGTATGAGAGGTGCACGAAAACACAGCGATATAGGGGAAGGTATGAGAGGTGCGCGAAGGCACAGTGATATAGGGGACGGTATGAGATGTGCATGAAAACACGGAGATATCGGGGAAGAAATGAGAGATGCGTGAAAACACGGCGATATAGGGGAAAGCATGAGAGGTGCGCAAAAACACGGCGATACAGGGGAATGCATCAGAGGTGCGAGAAAACACAGCGATATAGGGGAAGTTATGAGAGAAGCAAAAACACAGCGATATAGGGGAGACATGAGAGGTGCACGAAAACAGGGCAATATAGTGAGAGCTATGGGATGTTTATGAAAACAGGGCGATATAGGGGAAGGTATGAGAGCTGCGCGAAAACACAGCAATATAGGGGACTCCATGGGACGTGCGTGAAAACACAGTGATATAGGGGAAGGTATGCGAGCTGCGCGAGAACACGGCAATATAGGGGAAAGTAGGAGATGTGCGCGAAAACTTGACGTTATAGGGGAATGCATCAGAGGTGTGAGAAAACACAGCGATATAGGGGAAGACATGAGAGGTGCGCGAAAACAGGGCAATGTAGTGGAAGCTATGGGACGTGCGCAAAAACACAGTGATATAGGGGATGGTATGACAGGTGTGTGAGAACACGGCGATATAGGCGAAATTATGAGAGGTGCGCGAAAACACGGCGATACAGGAGAATTAATGAGAAGAGCGAAAACATAGCGATCTAAGTGAAGTCATGAGAGGTGCGCGAAAACACGGCGATATAGGGGAAGCTATGAGAGGTGAGCAATAACACGGCGATATAGGGGAATCTATGAGAGGTGAGCAATAACACAGCCATAAAGGTGAAGCTATGGGATGTGCGCGAAAAGAAAGCGATATAGGGGAAGGTATGAGAGCTGCGCGAAAACACAGCAATACAGGGGAAGGTATGAGAGGAGTATGAAACCAGGGCGATATAGGGGAAGTTATGAGAGGTGCGTGAAAACCCAGCGATATAGGAGACGTTAAGAGATGTGCACGAAAACACGGCGATATTGGGGAAGCCATGAGAGGTGCACAAAAACACAGCAATATGGGAGAATGTATGGGAGGTGCGCGAAAACAGGGCGATATAGGGGAAGGTATGAGAGGTGCTCGAAGGCACAGCAATATAGGGGATGCTATGGGAGGTGCGCGAAAACACAGTGAAATAGGGGAAGACATGAGAGGTGCGCAAAAACAGGGCAATATAGTGGAAGCTATGGGATGTGCGCGACAACACGGAGATACAGGGGACTGCATCAGACGTGCGAGAAAACACAGCGATATAGGGGACGCTATGGGACTTGCGGGAAAACAGAGTGATATAGGGGAAGGTATGAGAGGTCTGCGAGAACACGGCGATATGGGGAAATTATAAGAGGTGCACGAAAACACAGCGATATAGGGGACGGTATGAGACGAGCACGAATACACGGCGATATTGGGGAAGCCATGATAGGTGCGTGAAAACACAGCGATATAGGGGAAGGTATGAGAGGTTCACGAAGGCACAGTGATATAGGGGATGCTATGGGAGGTGCGCAAAAACACAGCGATATGGGAGTCGGTATGAGATGTGCATAAAAACGTGGCGATATAGGGGCAGGTATGAGAGGTGCGCGTAAACACGGCGATATAGGGGAAAGTATGAGAGGTGCGCGAAAACTTGGCGTTACAGGGGAATGCATCAGAGGTGCCAGAAAACACAGCGATGTCGTGGAATACATGAGAGGTGCGCGAAAACAGGGCAATATAGTGGAAGCTATGGGATGTGCACGAAAACAGGGCGATGTAGGGGAAGCTATGAGAGGTGCGCAAAAACACAGCGATATAGGGGACGCAATGGAACGTGCGCAAAAACACAGTGATGTAGGGGAAGTTATGAGAGGTGTGCGGGAATACGGCGATATAGGGTAAATTATGAGAGGTGTGCGAAAACACGGCGATACGGGAGAATGTATCAGACGTGCGAGAAAACACAGCGATATAGGGGAAGTATTGAGAGGATCGAAAACATAGCGATCTAGGTGAAGACATGAGAGGTGCGCGAAAACATGGCGATATAGGGGAAGCTATGAGAGGTGAGCAAAAACACGGTGATACAGGGGAAGCTATGAGAGGTGAGCAATAACACCGCGACAAAGATGAATCTATGGGATGTGCGCGAAAAGACAGCGATATAGGGGAAGTTATGAGAGGTGCGCAAGGCACAGCGATATAGGGGATGCTATGGGTGGTGCGTGAGTACACAGCGATATAGGGGACGTGATGAGATGTGCATGAAAACGCAGTGATATTAGGGAAGGTATGAGAGGTGCACAAAAACACAGCGATATAGGAGAGGTTATGAGAGGTGTGCGAAAACACAGCGATATAGGGGAAGGTATGAAAGGTGCACGATAACGCTGTGATATAAGGGAAGGTATAGGAGGTGCGCGAAAACAGGGCGATATAGGGGACGCAATGGGACGTGCGGGAAAACACAGTGATATAGGGCAAGTTATGAGAGGTGTGCGAGAACACGGCGATATAGGGTAAATTATGAGAGGTGAGCAATAACAGAGCGATAAAGGTGAATCTATGGGATGTGCGCGAAAAGACCGCTATATAGGGGAACGTATGAGAGGTGCGCAAGGCACTGCGATATAGGGGGATGTATGAGAGGTGCACAAAAACACAGCGATATGGGGACGTGATGAGATGTGCATTAAAACGCAGTGATATTAGGGAAGATATGAGAGGTGCACAAAAACACAGCGATATAGGAGAAGTTATGAGAGGTGTGTGAAAACACAGCGATATATGGGAAGGTATGGAAGGTGCACGAAAACGGGGCGATATAGGGGAAGGTATGAGAGGTGCGCGAAGGCACAGCATTATAAGGGATGCTATGGGATATGCGCGAATACACAGCGATATAAGGGACGTTATGAGATGTGCATGAAAACACGGCAATATAGGGGAAGGTATAAGAGCTGCGCAAAAATACAGTGATATAGGAGAAGTTATGAGAGGTGCGTGAAAACACAGCGATATAAGGGAAGGTATGAGAGGTGCACGAAAACACAGCGATATTGGGGAAGGTATGGGAGGTGCACGAAAACAGGGCGATATAGGGGAAGTTATGAGAAGTGCTCGAAGGCACAGCGATATAAGGGATGCTATGAGAGGTGCGCGAAAACACTGTGATATAGTGGGAGACATGAGAGGTGCGCAAAAACAGGGCAATATAGTGGAACCTATGGGATGTGCGCGAAACCACGGCGATACAGGGGAATGTATCAGAGTTGCGAGAAAACACAGCGATATAGGAGAAGTTATGAGAGGTGTGTGAAAACACAGCGATATATGGGAAGGTATGGAAGGTGCACGAAAACGGGGCGATATAGGGGAAGGTATGAGAGGTGCGCGAAGGCACAGCATTATAAGGGATGCTATGGGATATGCGCGAATACACAGCGATATAAGGGACGTTATGAGATGTGCATGAAAACACGGCAATATAGGGGAAGGTATAAGAGCTGCGCAAAAATACAGTGATATAGGAGAAGTTATGAGAGGTGCGTGAAAACACAGCGATATAAGGGAAGGTATGAGAGGTGCACGAAAACACAGCGATATTGGGGAAGGTATGGGAGGTGCACGAAAACAGGGCGATATAGGGGAAGTTATGAGAAGTGCTCGAAGGCACAGCGATATAAGGGATGCTATGAGAGGTGCGCGAAAACACTGTGATATAGTGGAAGACATGAGAGGTGCGCAAAAACAGGGCAATATAGTGGAACCTGTGGGATGTGCGCGAAACCACGGCGATACAGGGGAATGTATCAGAGTTGCGAGAAAACACAGCGATATAGGGGACGCTATGGCACATGCGCAAAAAAGCAGTGGCATAGGGGAAGGTATGAGAGGTGTGCGAGAACACGGCGATATAGGGGAAATTGTAAGAGGTGCGCGAAAACATGCAATACAGGGGAATGTATCAAAGGTGCGAGAAAACACAGCGATATAGGGAAGTAATGATAGGAGCGAAAACATAGCGATATAGGTGAAGACATGCGAGGTGCGCGAAAACACGGCGATATAGGGTAAGCTATGAGAGGTGATCAATACCACATCGATCAAGGGGAAGCTATGGGATGTGTGCAAAAACAGCGATGTAGGCGAAGCTATGGGAGTTGCGCGAAAACACAGCGATATAGGGGAAGTTATGAGATGTGCATGAATACACGGTGATAGTCGGGTAACCATGAGATGTGCATGAAAACACGGTGATATTGGGGAAGGTATGAGAGGTGTGCAAAAACACAGCGATATACGGGAATGCATGAGAGGAGTGCGAAAACAGGATGATATAGGGGAAGCTATGAACGGTGAGCAATAACACAGCGATAAAGGGGACATTATGAGATCTGCGCAAAAATACATTGTTATAGGGGAAGGTATGAGAGGTGCACGAAAACAGCGATGCAGGCGAAGCTATGGGAGGTGCGCGAAAACACAGCGATATAGGGGAAGGTATGAGATGTGCGTGAAAACACGGCGATAGTCGGGAAGCCATGAGAGGTGTGCGAAAACACAGCGATACAGGGGAAAGTATGAGAGCTGCGTGAAAACACAGTGAAATTGGGGAAGTTATGAGAGGAGCGCGAAAACACAGCGATATACGGGAATGCATGAGAGGTGCGCGAAGGCCCAGTGACATAGGGGATGATATGGGAGGTGCGCGAATACACAGCGATATAGGGGACGTTATGAGATGTGCGCAAAAATACATCGATATAGGGGAAGGTATGAGAGGTGCGAGAAAACACAGCGATATAGGGAAAGCTATGAAATGTGCATGAATACACGGTGATAGTCGGGAAGCCATGAGAGGTGTGCGAAAACACAGCGATATAGGGGAAGGTATGAGAGCAGTGTGAAAACACATTGATATAGGGGAAGGTATGAGAGGAGTGCGAAAACAGGGCGATATAGGGGAAGTTATGAGAGGTGCGTGAAAACCTAGCGATATAGGGGACGTTATGAGATGTGCATGAAAACACGGCAATATAGGGGAAGGTATGAGAGGTGCGTGAAGGCACAGCGATATAAGGGATGCTATGGGAGGTGCGTGAATACACAACGATATAGAGGACGTCATGAGATGTGCATAATAACACGGCGATACAGGGTAAGTTATGAGAGGTGCGCAAAAACAGGGCAATATAGTGGAACCTATGGGATGTGCGCGAAACCACGGCGATACAGGGGAATGTATCAGAGGAGCGAGAAAACACAGCGATATAGGGGACGCTATGGGACATGCGCAAAAAAGCAGTGATATAGGGGAAGGCATGAGAGGTGTGCGAGAACACGGTGATATAGGGGAAATTGTAAGAGGTGCGCGAAAACATACAATACAGGAGAATGTATCAGAGGTGCGAGAAAACACAGCGATATAGGGGAGGTAATGATAGGAGCGAAAACATAGCGATATAGGTGAAGACATGTGAGGTGCGCGAAAACACGGCGATATAGGGTAAGCTATGAGAGGTGATCAATAACACATCGATCAAGCGGAAGGTATGGGATGTGCGCAAAAACAGCGATGTAGGCGAAGCTATGGGAGGTGCGCGAAAACACAGCGATATAGGGGAAGTTATGAGATGTGCATAAAAACACAGCGATATGGGGGAAGTTATGAGAGGTGCGCAAAAATGCAGCGATATAGCAGAAGTTATGAGAGGTGCGTGAAAACACAGCGATACAGGGGAAGGTATGAGAGGTGCGCGAAAACACAGCGATATAGGGGACGCTATGGGAGGTGCGCGAAAACACAGCGATAAAGGGGACAGTACGAGATGTGCATGAATACACGGCAATATTGGGGAAGCCATGAGAGGTGCATGAAAACACAGCGATATAGGGGAAGGTATGAGAGGTGTGCAAAAACACAGCGATATCGGGGAAGTTATGGGAAGTGAGCGAAAACAGGGCGATATAGGGGAAGGTATGAGAGGTACGCGAAGGCACAGTGATATAGGGGGCTATGGGAGGTGCGTGAGTACACAGCGATATAGGGGACGTGATGAGATGTGCATGAAAACGCAGTGATATTAGGGAAGGTATGAGAGGTGCACAAAAACACAGCGATATAGGAGAGGTTATGAGAGGTGTGCGAAAACACAGCGATATAGGGGAAGGTATGAAAGGTGCACGATAACGCTGTGATATAAGGGAAGGTATAGGAGGTGCGCGAAAACAGGGCGATATAGGGGAAGGTATGAGAAGTGCACGAAGGCACAGCGATATAGGGGATGCTATGGGAGGAGCGCAAAAACACAGCGATATAGGAGACGGTATGAGATGTGCATAAAAACATGGCGATATACGGGCAGGTATGAGAGGTGCGCGTAAACATGGCGATATGGGGGAAAGTTTGAGAGGTGCGCGAAATCTTGGCGTTACAGGGGAATGCATCAGAGCTGCCAGAAAACACAGCGATGTAGTGGAATACATGAGAGGTGTGCGAAAACTGGGCAATATAGTGGAAGCTATGGGATGTGCACGAAAACAGGGCGATATAGGTGAAGCTATGAGAGGTGCGCGAAAACACAGCGATATAGGGGACGCAATGGTACGTGCGGGAAAACACAGTGATATAGGGCAAGTTATGAGAGGTGTGCGAGAACACGGCGATATAGGGTAAATTATGAGAGGTGTGCGAAAACACGGCGATACGGGAGAATGTATCAGACGTGCGAGAAAACTCAGCGATAAGGGGAAGTATTGAGAGGATCGAAAACATAGCGATCTAGGTGAAGACATGAGAGTTACGCGAAAACATGCGATATAGGGGAAGCTATGAGAGGTGAGCAAAAACACTGCGATACAGGGGAAGCTATGAGAGGTGAGCAATAACACAGCGATAAAGGTGAATCTATGGGATGTGCGTGAAAAGACAGCGATATAGGGGAAGTTATGAGAGGTGCGCAAGGCACAGTGATATAGGGGATGCTATGGGAGGTGAGAAATACACAGCGATATAGGGGACGTGATGAGATGTGCATGAAAACGCAGTGATATTAGGGAAGGTATGAGAGGTGCACAAAAACACAGCGATATAGGAGAAGTTATGAGAGGTGTGCGAAAACACAGCGATATAGGGGAAGGTATGAAAGGTGCACGATAACGCTGTGATATAAGGGAAGGTATAGGAGGTGCGCGAAAACAGGGCGATATAGGGCAAGGTATGAGAGGAGCACGAAGGCACAGCGATATAGGGGATGCTATGGGAGGTGCACAAAAACACAGCGATATAGGAGACGGTATGAGATGTGCATAAAAACATGGCGATATAGGGGCAGGTATGAGAGGTGCGCGTAAAAACGGTGATATAGGGGAAAGTATGAGAGGTGCGTGAAAACTTGGCGTTACAGGCGAATGCATTAGAGGTGCCAGAAAACACAGCGATGTAGTGTAAGACATGAGAGGTGCGCGAAAAGAGGGCAATATAGTGGAAGGTATGGGATGTGCGCGAAAACAGGGCGATATAGGGGAAGGTATGAGAGGTGCGCGAAGGCACAGCGAAATAGGGGACGTTATGAGATGTTGATACAGGGAACAGTATCAGAAGTGCGAGAACACAGAGCGATATAGGGGAATTAGTGAGAGGAGCGGAAACACAGCGATGCAGGTGAAGAAATGAGAGGTGCGCGAAAACACGGCGATATAGGGGAAGGTATGAGAGGTGTGGAAAAACACAGCGATGTAGGCGAAACCATGGGAGGTGCACGGGAAACAGGGCGACATAGGGGAAGGTATGAGAGGTGCGCGAAGGCACAGTGATATAGGGGATGCTATGGCAGTTGCGCGAATACACAGTGATATATGGGACGTTAAGAGATGTGCATGAAAACGCGGCGATATTGGAGAAGCCATGAGAGGAGCGCAAAAATACGGCGATATTGGAGAAATTATGAGAGGTGCGTGAAAACACAGCAATATAGGCGGAGGTATGAGAGGTGCATAAAAACACAGCAATATAGGGGAAGGTGTGGAAGGTGCGCAAAAACAGGGCGATATGGGGGAAGGTATGAGAGGTGTACGAAAACAGGGCGATATAGGGGAAGGTATGAGAGGTGCGCAAGGCACAGCAATACAAGGGATGCTATGGGAGGTGCGCGAATACACAGCGATATTGGGGACGTGATGAGATGTGCATGAAAACACGGCAATATGGGGGAAGGTATAAGAGCTGCACAAAAATACAGTGATATAGGAGAAGTTATGAGAGGTGCGTGAAAACACAGCGAGATAAGGGAAGGTATGAGAGGTGCAGGAAAACACAGCAATATTGGGGAAGATATCGGTGGTGCGCGAAATCCGGGCGATATAGTGGAAGTTATGAGAGGTGCGCGAAGGCACAGCGATATAGGGGATGCTATGAGAGGTGCGCGAAAACACCGTGATATAGGGGAAGACATGAGAGTGCGCAAAAATAGGGCAATATAGTGGAACCTATGGGATGTGCGCGAAACCACAACGATGCAGGGGAATGTATCAGAGGTGCGAGAAAACACAGCGATATAGGGGACGCTATGGGACATGCGCAAAAAAACAGTCATATGGGGAAGGTATGAGAGGTGTGCGAGAACACGGCGATATAGGGGAAATTGTAAGAGGTGCGCGAAAACATGGCAATACAGGAGAATGTATCAGAGGTGCGAAAAAACACAGCGATATAGGGGAAGTAATGATAGGAGCGAAAACATAGCGATATAGGTGAAGACATGCGAGGTGCGCAAAAACACGAGATATAGGGTAAGCGAGGAGAGGTGAGCAATAACACAGCGATCAAGGTGAAGCTATGGGACATGCGCGAAAACAGCGATGTAGGCGAAGCTATGGGAGGTGCGCGAAAACACAGCGATATAGGGGACGGTATGAGATGTGCATGGATACACGGCGATATTGGGGAAGCCATGAGAGGTGCCTGAAAACACAGCGATATAGGGGAAGGTATGAGAGGCGTGCAAAAACACAGCGATATAGGAGAAGTTAAGAGAGGTGCGTGAAAACACAGCGATATAGGGGAAGGTATAAGAGGTGTGCGAAAACACAGCGATATAGGGGACGGTATGAGATGTGCATGAATACACGGCGATATTGGGGAAACCATCAGAGGTGCGAGAAAACACAGCGATATAGGGGACGTTATGAGATGTGCATAAAAACACGGCGATATAGGGGAAGCTATGAAAGGTGAGCAATAACACAGCGATAAAGCTGAATCTATGGGATGTGCGTGAAAACACAGCGATATAGGGGAAGCTATGAGAGGTGCGCAAGGCACAGCGATATAGGGAATACTATGGGATATGCGCGAATACACAGTGATATAGGGGACGTGATGAGATGTTAATGAAAACGCAAAAGTATTAGGGAAGGTATGGGAGGTGCACGAATACACAGCGATATAGGGGACGTTATGAGATGTGCATAAAATCACGGCGATATAGGGGAAGTTATGAGAGGTGCGCAAAAATGCAGTAATATAGGAGAAGTTATGAGAGGTGCGTGAAAACACAACGATATATGGGGAGGTATGAGAGGTACACAAAAACGCAGCGATATAAGGGAAGGTATAGGAGTTGCGTGAAAACAGGGCAATATAGGGGAAGGTATGAGAGGTGCACGAACACGCAGCGATATAAGGGAAGGTATAGGAGGTGCGCGAAAACAGGGCAATATAGGGGAAGGTATGAGAGGTGCACAAAGGCACAGCGATATAAGGGATGCTATGGGAGGTGCGTGAATATACAGCGATATAGGGGACGTGATAAGATGTGCATGAAAACGCAGCGATATTAGGGAAGGTATGATAGGTGCACAAAAACACAGCGATATTGGAGAAGTTTTGAGAGGTGTGTGAAAACACAGAGATATAGGGGAAGGTATGAGAGGTGCACGAAAACAGCGATATAGGTGAAGGAATGGGAGGTGCGCGAAAACAGGGCGATATAGTTGAAGGAATGGGAGGCGCGCGAAGACACAACGCATTATAGGGGATGCTATGGGAGGTGCGCGAATACACAGCGATATAGGGGACTTTATGAGATGCGCATAACAACACGGCGATATAGGGGAAGTTACCAGTGGTGCCCAAAAACACGGCGATACAATGGGAAGCTATGAGAGGTGAGTAATAACACAGCGCTAAAGGTGAATCTATGGGATGTGCGCGAAAATACAGCGATATAGGGGAAGGTATGAGAGGTGCGCAAGGCACAGCGATATAGGGGGAGGTATGAGAGGTGCACGAAAACACAGCGATATAGGGGAAGGTATGGAAGTTGCTCGACAACTGGGTGATATAGATGAAGTTATGAGAGTTATGCAAAGGCACAGCAATATAGGGGATGCTATGGAAGGTGCGCGAAAACACAGTCACATAGTGGAAGAGAGGAGAGGTGCGCGAAAACACGGTGATATAGGGGAAGCTATGAGAGTTGCGCGAAAACACGTTGATACAGGGAACTGTATCAGAAGTGCGAGAACACAGAGCGATATAGGGGAAGTATTGAGAGGATCGAAAACATAGCGATCTAGGTGAAGACATGAGAGGTGCGCGAAAACATGCGATATAGGGGAAGCTATGAGAGGTGAGCAAAAACACGGCGATACAGGGGAAGCTATGAGAGGTGAGCAATAACACAGCGATAAAGCTGAATCTATGGGATGTGCGCGAAAAGACAGCGATATAGGGGAAGATATGAGAAGTGCGCAAGGCACAGCGATATAGGGGATGCTATGGGAGGTGCGTGAATATACAGCGATATAGGGGACGTGATCAGATGTGCATGAAAACTCAGCGATATTAGGGTAGATATGAGAGGTGCACAAAAACACAGCGATGCAGGAGAAGTTATGAGAGGTGTCTGAAAACACAGCGATATAGGGGAAGGTATGAGAGGTGTGTGAAAACACAGCGATATAGGGGAGGTATGAGAGGTGCATGAAAACACAGCGATATAGGGGAAGATATGGAAGGTGCGCGAAAACGGGGCGATATAGGGGAAGGTATGAGAGGTGCGCGAAGGCACAGCATTATAAGGGATGCTATGGGATGTGCGCGAATACACAGCGATATAGGGGACGTTATGAGATGTGCATAAAAACACGGCAAGAAAGGGGAAATTATGAGAGGTGCGCAAAAATACAGCAATACAGGGGAAGTTATGAGAGGTGCGTGAAAACACAGCGATATAAGGGGAGGTATGAGAGGTACACGAAAACACAGCGATATAGGCGAAGTAATGATAGGAGCAAAAACATAGCGATATAGGTGAAGATATGCGAGGTGTGCGAAAACTCGGCGAAATATGGTAAGCTATGAGAGGTGAGCAATAACACAGCGATCAAGGTGAAGCTAAGGGATGTGCGTGAAAACAGCGATGTAGGCGAAGCTATGGGAGGTGCGCGAAAGCACAGTGATATAGGGGAAGGTATGAGATGTGCGCAAAAATACTTCGATATAGGGGAAGGTATGAGAGCTGCGTGAAAACACAGCGATATAGGGGAAGTTATGAGAGGTGCGTGAAAACCCAGCGACATTGGGGACGTTATGAGATGTGCATGAAAACACGGTGATATTGGGGAAGGTATGAGAGGTGTGCAAAAACACAGCGATATACGGGAATGCATGAGAGGAGTGCGAAAACAGGGCGATACAGGGGAAGTTAGGAGAGGTGTGTGAAAACACAGCGATTTAGGGGAAGGTATGAGAGGAGTTCGAAAACACAGCGATATCGGGAAAGTATGGGAGGTGTGCGAAAACAGGGCGATATAGGGGAAGCTATGAGAGGTGAGCAAAAACATGGTGATACAGGGGAAGCTATGGGAGGTGCGTGAATACACAGTGATATAGGGGACGTGATGAGATGTGCATGAAAATGCAACGATATTAGTGAAGGTATGAGAGGTGCGCGAAAACACAGCGATATAGGGGAAGGTATGAGAGGTGCACGAAAACAGCGATATAGGGGAAGGTATGAGAGGTGCGCGAAAACAGGGCGATATAGGTGAAGGAATGGGAGGTGCACGAAAACAGGGTGATATAGGTGAAGGAATGGGAGGTGTGCGAAAACAGGGCGATATAGATGAAGTTATGAGAGGTATGCGAAGGCACAGCAATATAGGGGATTCTATGGAATGTGCGCGAAAACACAGTGATATAGGGGAAGACAGGAGAGGTGCGCGAAAACACGGCGATATAGGGGAATCTATGAGAGGTGAGCAAAAACACGGCGATACAGGGGAAGCTCTGAGAGGTGAGCAATAACACAGCGATAAAGGTGAATCTATGCGATGTGCGCGAAAAGACAGCGATATAGGGAAAGGTATGAGAGGTGCGCAAGGCACAGCGATATAGGGGATGCTATGGGAGGTGCGTGAATACACAGCGTTATAGGGGACGTGATCAGATGTGCATGAAAACATAGCGATATTAGGGAAGGTATGAGAGGTGCACAAAAGCACAGCGATATAGGAGATGTTATGAGAGTTGTGTGAAAAGACAGCGATATAGGGGAAGGTTAAAGAGGTGCACGAAAACAGTGATATAGGGGAATGTATGAGAGGTGTGCGAGAACGTGGCGATATAGGGGAAATTGTAAGAGGTGCGCAAAAGCATGGCAATACAGGAGAATGTATCAGAGGTGCAAGAAAACACAGCGATATAGGGGAAGTAATGATAGGAACAAAAACATAGCGATATAGGTGAAGACATGCGAGCTGCGCGAAAACACGGCGATATAGGGTAAGCTATGAGAGGTGAGCAATAACACAGCGATCAAGTTGAAGCTATAGGATGTGCGCGAAAACAGCGATGTAGGTGAAACTATGGGAGGTGCGCGAAAACACAGCGATATAAGGGAATGTATGAGAGGTGTGCAAAACACAGCGATATAGGAGAAGTTAAGAGAGGTGCGTGAAAACACAGCAATATAGGGGAAGGTAGGAGAGGAGCATGAAAACACAGCGATATCGGGGAAGGTATGGGAGGTGCGCGAAAACAGGGCGATATACGGGAATGCATGAGAGATGCGCGAAGGCACAGTGATATAGGGGATTCTATGGGCGGTGCGCAAATACACAGCGATATAGGGGATGTTATGAGATGTGCATGAAAACACATCAATATAGGGGAAGATATGAGATATGCGCAAAAATACATAGATAAAGGGGAAGGTATGAGAGGTGCGCGAAAGCAGCGATGTAGGCGAAGCTATGGGAGATGCGCGAAAGCACAGCGATATAGGGGAAGGTATGAGATGTGCATCAATACACGGCGATAGTCGGGAAGCCATGAGAGGTGTGCGAAAACACAGCGATATAGGGGAAGGTATGAGAGGAGTGCGAAAACAGGGCGATATAGGGGAGGTTATGAGAGGTGCGTGAAAACCCAGCGACATTGGGGACGTTATGAGATGTGCATGAAACCACGGTGATATTGAGGAAGGTATGAGAGGTGTGCAAAAGCACAGCGGTATATGGGAATGCATGAGAGGTGCGCGAAGGCCCAGTGATATAGGGGATGGTATGGGAGGTGCGCGAATACATAGTGATATAGGGGAAGGTATGAGATGTGCGCAAATATACATCGATATAGGGGAAGGTATGAGAGGAGCATGAAAACAGCGATGTAGGCGAAGTTATGCGAGGTGCGCGAAAACACAGCGATATAAGGGAAGGTATGAGATGTGCATGAATGCACAGCGATAGTCGGGAAGCCATGAGAGGTGTGAGAAAACACAGCGATATAGGGGAAGGTATGAGAGCAGCGTGAAAACACATTGATATAGGGGAAGGTATGAGAGGAGTGCGAAAACAGGGCGATATAGAGGAAGTTATGAAAGGTGCGTGAAAACCTAGCGATATAGGGGACGTTATGAGATCTGCATGAAAACACGGCGATATAGGGGAAGGTATGAGAGGTGCGCGAAGGCACAGCGACATAGGAGAAGGTATGAGAGGTGCACGAAAATAGCGATATAGGTGAAGGAATGGGAGGTGCGCGAAAACAGGGCGATATTTGGGAAGGTATGAGAGGTGCGTGAAGGCACTGTGACATAAGGGATGCTATGGGGAGGTGTCGCGAATACACAGCGATATAGAGGACGTTATGCGATGTGCATAACAACACGGCGATATAGGGTAAGTTATGAGAGGTGCGCAAAAACACTGCGATATAGGGGAAACTATGAGAGGTGAGCAATAACACAGCGATAAAGGTGAATCTATGGGATGTGCGCGAAAAGACAGCTGTATAGGGGAAGGTATGAGAGGTGCGCAAGGCACAGCGATATAGGGGGAGGTATGAGAGGTGCATGAAAACACAACGATATAGGGGACGTGATGAGATGTGCATGAAAACGCACTGATATTAGGGAAGTTATGAGAGGTGCACAAAAACACAGCGATATAGGAGAAGTTATGAGAGGTGTGTGAAAACTCAGCGATATAGGGGGAGGTATGAGAGGTGCATGAAAACACTGCGATATAGGGGAAGATATGGAAGGTGCGCGTAAACGGGGCGATATAGGGGAATGTATGAGAGGTGCGCAAAGGCACAGCATTATAAGGGATGCTATGGGATGTGCGCGAATACACAGCAATATAGGGGACGTTATGAGATGTGCATAAAAACACGGCAATATAGGGGAAGTTATGAGAGGTGCGCAAAATTACAGCAATACAGGGGAAGTTATGAGAGGTGCGTGAAAACACAGCGATATAAGGGGAGTATGAGAGGTACACGAAAACACAGCGATATAGGGGAAGGTATGGGAGGTGCTCGAAAACAGAGCGATATAGGGAAAGGTATGAGACGTGTGCGAAACACAGCAATATAGGGGATGGTATGGGAGATGCACGAAAATACAGTGATATAGGGGAAGACATGAGAGGTGCGTGAAAACAGAGTGATATAGGGGACGCTTTTGTACGTGCGCGAAAACACAGTGATATAGGGGAAGATATGAGAGGTGTGCGAGAACACGGCGATATAGGTGAAATTATGAGAGGTGCGCGAAAACACGTTGATACAGGGAACTGTAACAGAAGTGCAAGAACACAGAACGATATAGGGGAAGTAATGAGAGGAGCGGAAACATAGTGATATAGGTGAAGAAATGAGAGGTGCACGAAAACACGGCGATATAGGGGAAGGTATGGGAGGTGCTCGAAAACAGAGCGATATAGGGAAAGGTATGAGACGTGTGCGAAACACAGCAATATAGGGGATGGTATGGGAGATGCACGAAAATACAGTGATATAGGGGAAGACATGAGAGGTGCGTGAAAACAGAGTGATATAGGGGACGCTTTTGTACGTGCACGAAAACACAGTGATATAGGGGAAGATATGAGAGGTGTGCGAGAACACGGCGATATAGGTGAAATTATGAGAGATGCGCGAAAACACGTTGATACAGGGAACTGTAACAGAAGTGCAAGAACACAGAGCTATATAGGGGAAGTAATGAGAGGAGCGGAAACATAGTGATATAGGTGAAGAAATGAGAGGTGCGCGAAAACACGGCGATATAGGGGAAGGTATGAGAGGTGCGCAAAAACACAGCGATGTCGGCGAAGCCATGGGAGGTGCACGGGAAACAGGGCGACATAGGGGAAGGTATGAGCAATGCGCGAAGGCACAGCGATATAGAGGATGCTATGGGAGGTGCGTGAATACACACAGATGTAGGAGACTTTATGAGATGTGCTTGAAAACACGGCGATATTGGAGAAGCCATGAGAGGTGTGCAAAAATACAGCGATATAGGGGACGGTGTGGG
Source organism: Mobula birostris (assembly GCF_030028105.1). Taxonomy (NCBI): domain Eukaryota; kingdom Metazoa; phylum Chordata; class Chondrichthyes; order Myliobatiformes; family Myliobatidae; genus Mobula; species Mobula birostris. The sequence continues at coordinate 54,846 of NW_027278544.1, read as the reverse complement.
AGCTGTGTGAAAACAGGGCGACATGGGGGAAGGTATGAGAGATGCGCGAAGGCACAGCGATATAGGAGATGCTATGGCAGTTGCGCGAATACACAGCGATATATGGGACGTTAAGGGATGTGCATGAAAACGCGGCGATATTGGGGAAGCCATGAGAGGTACGCAAAAATACGGCGATATAGGAGAAATTATGAGAGGTGCACGAAAACACGGCGATATTGGGGAAGGTATGGGAGGTGCGCGAAAACAGGGCGATATAGGGGAAGTTATGAGAGGTGCGCGAATGCACAGCGATATAGGGGATGCTATGAGAGGTGCGCCAAAACACCGTGATATAGGGGGAAGACATGAGAGGTGCGCAAAAAGAGGGCAATATAGTGGAACCTATGGGATGTGCGCGAAACCACGGCGATACAGGGGAATGTATCAGAGGTGCGAGAAAACACAGCGATATAGGGGACGTTAAGAGAGGTGCGTGAAAACACAGCGATATAGGGGAAGGTATGAGAGGTGCACGAAGGCACAGCGATATAGGGGATGCTATGGGAGGTGCAAGAAAACACAGCGATATAGGAGACAGTATGAGATGTGCATAAAAACATGGCGATATAGGGGGAGGTATGAGAGTTGCGCGAAAACTTGGCGTTACAGGGGAATGCATCAGAGGTGCCAGAAAACACAGCTATGTAGTGGAATACATGAGAGGTGTGCGAAAACAGGGCAATATAGTGGAAGCTATGGGATGTGTACGAAAACTGGGCGATATAGGGGAAGCTATGAGAGGTGTGCGAAAACACAGCGATATAGGGGACGCAATGGGACGTGCGCGAAAACACAGTGATATGGGGAAGGTATGAGAGGTGTGCGAGAACACGGTGATATAGGGGAAATTATGAGAGGTGTGCGAAAACACGGCGATACGGCAAAATGTATCAGATGTGCGAGAAAACACAGCGATATAGGGGAAGTATTGAGAGGAGCGAAAACATAGCAATCTAGGTGAAGACATGAGAGGTGCGCGAAAACACGGCGATATAGGGGAACCTATGAGAGGTGAGCAATAACACAGGGATAAAGGTGAATCTATGGGATGTGCGCGAAAAGACAGCGATAGAGGGGAATCTATGAGAGGTGCGCAACTCACAGCGATATAGGGGATGCTATGAGAGGTGCGTGAATACACAGCGATATAGGGGACGTGATGAGATGTGCATGAAAACATGGCAATATAGGGGAAGGTATGAAAGGTGCAGGAAAACACAGCGATTTAGGGGAAGGAATCGGAGGTGCGCGAAAACGGCGATATAGGGGAAGGTATGAGAGGTGCACGAAGGCACAGCGATATAGTGGATGCTATGGGAGGTGCGCAAATACACAGCGATATAGGGGAAGACATGAGAGGTGCGTGAAAACAGCGATAAAGGGGACGCTATTGGACGTGCGCGAAAACACAGTGATATAGGGGAAGATATGAGAGGTGTGCGAGAACACGGCAATATAGGTGAAATTATGAGAGGTGCGCGAAAACACGTTGATACAGGGAACTGTATCAGATGTGCAAGAACACAGAGAGATATAGGGGAAGTAATGAGAGGCGCGGAAACACAGCGACATCGGTGAAGACATGAGAGGTGCGTGAAAACACAGCGATATGGGGACGCTATTGGACGTGCGCGAAAACACAGTGATATAGGGGAACATATGAGAGGTGTGCGAGAACACGGCAATATGGGTGAAATTATGAGAGGTGCGCAAAAACAACGATGTAGGCGAAGCTATGGGAGGTGCACGAAAGCACAGCGATATAGGGGAAGGTATGAGATGTGCATCAATACACGGTGATAGTCGGGAAGCCATGAGAGGTGTGCGAAAACACAGCGATATAGGGGAAGATAAGAGAGGAGCACGAAAACAGGGCGATATAGTGGAGGTTATGAGAGGTGCGTGAAAACCCAGCGAAATTGGGGACGTTATGAGATGTGCATGAAACCACGGTTATATTGGGGAAGGTATGAGAGGTGTGCAAAAACACACCGGTATACGGGAATGCATGAGAGGTGCGCGAAGGCACAGTGATGTAGGGGGTGGTATGGGAGGTGCGCGATTACATAGCGATATAGGGGAAGGTAGGAGATGTGCGCAAAAATAGATCGATATAGGGGAAGGTATGAGAGGTGCACGAAAACAGCGATGTAGGCGAAGCTATGGGAGGTGCGCGAAAACACAGCGATATAGGGGAAGGTATGAGAGCTGCGTGAAAACGCAGTGATATTGGGGAAGGTATGAGAGGAGCCCGAAAACACAGCGATATATGGGAATGCATGAGAGGTGTGCGAAGGCACAGTGATATAGGGGATGGTATGGGAGTTGCGCGAATATACAGCGATATAGGGGACGTTATGAGATGTGCGCAAAAATACATCGATATGGGGAAGTTATGAGAGGTGCGCGAGAACACAGCGATATAGGGAAAGCTATGAGATGTGCATGAATTCACGGCGATAGTCGGTAAGCCATGAGAGGTGTGCGAAAACACAGCGATATAGGGGAAGGTATGAGAGCAGCGAGAAAACACATTGATATAGGGGAAGGTATGAGAGGAGTGCGAAAACAGGGCGATATAGGGGAAGTTATCAGAGGTGCATGAAAACATGGCGATATAGGGGAAGGTATGAGAGGTGCGCGAAGGCACAGCGATATAGGAGAAGGTATGAGAGGTGCACGAAAACAGCGATATAGGTGAAGGAATGGGAGGTGCGCGAATACAGGGCGATATTTGGGAAGGTATCAGAGGTGCGCGAAAGCACAGCGATATAGGGGATGCTATGGGAGGTGCGCGAATGCACAGCGATATAGAGGATGTTATGAGATCTGCATAACAACACGGCGATATAGGGTAAGTTATGAGAGGTGTGCAAAAACACGGCGATATAGGAGAAGCTATGAGAGGTGAGCAATAACAGAGCGATAAAGGTGAATCTATGGGATGTGCGCGAAAAGACCGCTATATAGGGGAACGTATGAGAGGTGCGCAAGGCACAGCGATATAGGGGGATGTATGAGAGGTGCACAAAAACACAGCGATATGGGGACGTGATGAGATGTGCATTAAAACGCAGTGATATTAGGGAAGATATGAGAGGTGCACAAAAACACAGCGATATAGGAGAAGTTATGAGAGGTGTGTGAAAACACAGCGATATATGGGAAGGTATGGAAGGTGCACGAAAACGGGGCGATATAGGGGAAGGTATGAGAGGTGCGCGAAGGCACAGCATTATAAGGGATGCTATGGGATATGCGCGAATACACAGCGATATAAGGGACGTTATGAGATGTGCATGAAAACACGGCAATATAGGGGAAGGTATAAGAGCTGCGCAAAAATACAGTGATATAGGAGAAGTTATGAGAGGTGCGTGAAAACACAGCGATATAAGGGAAGGTATGAGAGGTGCACGAAAACACAGCGATATTGGGGAAGGTATGGGAGGTGCACGAAAACAGGGCGATATAGGGGAAGTTATGAGAAGTGCTCGAAGGCACAGCGATATAAGGGATGCTATGAGAGGTGCGCGAAAACACTGTGATATAGTGGAAGACATGAGAGGTGCGCAAAAACAGGGCAATATAGTGGAACCTATGGGATGTGCGCGAAACCACGGCGATACAGGGGAATGTATCAGAGTTGCGAGAAAACACAGCGATATAGGGGACGCTATGGCACATGCGCAAAAAAGCAGTGGCATAGGGGAAGGTATGAGAGGTGTGCGAGAACACGGCGATATAGGGGAAATTGTAAGAGGTGCGCGAAAACATGCAATACAGGGGAATGTATCAAAGGTGCGAGAAAACACAGCGATATAGGGAAGTAATGATAGGAGCGAAAACATAGCGATATAGGTGAAGACATGCGAGGTGCGCGAAAACACGGCGATATAGGGTAAGCTATGAGAGGTGATCAATACCACATCGATCAAGGGGAAGCTATGGGATGTGTGCAAAAACAGCGATGTAGGCGAAGCTATGGGAGTTGCGCGAAAACACAGCGATATAGGGGAAGTTATGAGATGTGCATGAATACACGGTGATAGTCGGGTAACCATGAGATGTGCATGAAAACACGGTGATATTGGGGAAGGTATGAGAGGTGTGCAAAAACACAGCGATATACGGGAATGCATGAGAGGAGTGCGAAAACAGGATGATATAGGGGAAGCTATGAACGGTGAGCAATAACACAGCGATAAAGGGGACATTATCAGATCTGCGCAAAAATACATTGTTATAGGGGAAGGTATGAGAGGTGCACGAAAACAGCGATGCAGGCGAAGCTATGGGAGGTGCGCGAAAACACAGCGATATAGGGGAAGGTATGAGATGTGCGTGAAAACACGGCGATAGTCGGGAAGCCATGAGAGGTGTGAGAAAACACAGCGATACAGGGGAAAGTATGAGAGCTGCGTGAAAACACAGTGAAATTGGGGAAGTTATGAGAGGAGCGCGAAAACACAGCGATATACGGGAATGCATGAGAGGTGCGCGAAGGCCCAGTGACATAGGGGATGATATGGGAGGTGCGCGAATACACAGCGATATAGGGGACGTTATGAGATGTGCGCAAAAATACATCGATATAGGGGAAGGTATGAGAGGTGCGAGAAAACACAGCGATATAGGGAAAGCTATGAAATGTGCATGAATACACGGTGATAGTCGGGAAGCCATGAGAGGTGTGCGAAAACACAGCGATATAGGGGAAGGTATGAGAGCAGCGTGAAAACACATTGATATAGGGGAAGGTATGAGAGGAGTGCGAAAACAGGGCGATATAGGGGAAGTTATGAGAGGTGCGTGAAAACCTAGCGATATAGGGGACGTTATGAGATGTGCATGAAAACACGGCAATATAGGGGAAGGTATGAGAGGTGCGCGAAGGCACAGCGATATAAGGGATGCTATGGGAGGTGCGTGAATACACAACGATATAGAGGACGTCATGAGATGTGCATAATAACACGGCGATACAGGGTAAGTTATGAGAGGTGCGCAAAAACAGGGCAATATAGTGGAACCTATGGGATGTGCGCGAAACCACGGCGATACAGGGGAATGTATCAGAGGTGCGAGAAAACACAGCGATATCGGGGACGCTATGGGACATGCGCAAAAAAGCAGTGATATAGGGGAAGGCATGAGAGGTGTGCGAGAACACGGTGATATAGGGGAAATTGTAAGAGGTGCGCGAAAACATACAATACAGGAGAATGTATCAGAGGTGCGAGAAAACACAGCGATATAGGGGAGGTAATGATAGGAGCGAAAACATAGCGATATAGGTGAAGACATGTGAGGTGCGCGAAAACACGGCGATATAGGGTAAGCTATGAGAGGTGATCAATAACACATCGATCAAGCGGAAGGTATGGGATGTGCGCAAAAACAGCGATGTAGGCGAAGCTATGGGAGGTGCGCGAAAACACAGCGATATAGGGGAAGTTATGAGATGTGCATAAAAACACAGCGATATGGGGGAAGTTATGAGAGGTGCGCAAAAATGCAGCGATATAGCAGAAGTTATGAGAGGTGCGTGAAAACACAGCGATACAGGGGAAGGTATGAGAGGTGCGCGAAAACACAGCGATATAGGGGACGCTATGGGAGGTGCGCGAAAACACAGCGATAAAGGGGACAGTACGAGATGTGCATGAATACACGGCAATATTGGGGAAGCCATGAGAGGTGCATGAAAACACAGCGATATAGGGGAAGGTATGAGAGGTGTGCAAAAACACAGCGATATCGGGGAAGTTATGGGAAGTGAGTGAAAACAGGGCGATATAGGGGAAGGTATGAGAGGTACGCGAAGGCACAGTGATATAGGGGGCTATGGGAGGTGCACGAATACACAGCTATATAGGGGATGTTATGAGATGTGCATGAAAACACGGCAATATGGGGGAAGGTATGAGAGGTGCGCAAAAATACAGCATTATAGCAGAATTTATGAGAGGTGCGTGAAAACACAGTAATATAGGGCAAGGTATGAGAAGTGCACGAAAACACAGCGATATAGGGGACCTGATGAGATGTGCATGAAAACGCACTGATATTAGTGAAGCCATGAGAGGTGCATGAAAACACAGCGATATAGGGGAAGTTATGAGAGGTGCGCAAAAATGCAGCGATATAGCAGAAGTTATGAGAGGTGCGCAAAAACAGTGCGATATAGGGGAAGGTATGAGTGGTGCCTGAAAACACAGCGATATAGGGGAGCCTATGGGACGTGCGCGCAAATACGGCAATGTAGGGGAACTTATGAGAAGTGCACGAAAGCACGGCGATATGGGAGAATGTATCAGAGGTGTGAGAAAATACAGCGATATAGGGGAAGTAATGAGAGGAGCGAAAACATAGCGATCTAGGTGAAGACATGAGAGGTGCGCGAAAGCACGGCGATATAGGGGAAGCTATGAGAGGTGAGCAAAAACACGGCAATATAGGGGAAGCTGTGAGAGGTGTGCAATAACACAGCGATAAATTTGAATCTATGGGATGTGCGCGAAAAGACAGCGATATAGGGCAAGGTGTGAGAAGTGCGCAAGGCACAGCAATATAGGGAATTCTATGGTAGGTGCGTGAATACACAGCAATATAGGGGACGTTATGAGATGTGCATTAAAATGCAGAGATATTAAGGAAGAAATAAGAGGTGCAGAAAACAAGGGCGATATTGGAGAAGTCATGAGAGGTGTGTGAAAACCCAACGATATAGGGGAATGTATGAGAGATGCACGAAAACACAGCGATATAGGGGAAGGTCTGGGAGGTGCGCGAAAACACAGCGATATAGGGGATGCTAAGGGATGTGTGTGAAAACACAGTGAAATAGGAGACGGTATGAGATGTGCATGAAAGCACAATGATATAGGGGAAGATATGAGAGGTACAGGAAGGCACAGCGATATAACGGATGGTATGGGATGTGCGCGAAAACACAGCGATATAGGGGACGCTATGGGAGGTGCGCGAAAACACGGCGATACAGGGGAATGTATCAGAGGTGCGAGAAAACACAGCGAGATAGAGGAAGTAATGAGAGGAGCGAAAACATAGCGATCTAGGTGAAGACATGAGAGGTGCGCGAAAACACAGCGATATAGGGGAAGCTCTCGAGGTGTGCAATAACACAGTGATAAAGTTGAATCTATGGGATGTGTGCGAAAAGACACCGATATAGGGGAAGGTATGGGAGGTGCGCAAGGCACAGCGATATAGGGGATGCTATGGGAGGTGCGTGAATACACAGCGATATAGGGGACGTTATGAGATGTGCAGGAAGAAGCAGCGATATTAGGGAAGATATAAGAGGTGCACAAAAACACAGCGATATAGGAGAAGTTATGAGAGGTGCGTGAAAACACAGCGACATAGAGGGAGGTATGAGAGGTGCCCGAAAACACAGCGATATAGGGGAGGCTATGGGACGTGTGCGCAAACACGGCAATATAGGGGAATTTATGAGAAGTGCACGAAAACACAGCGATACAGGGGAATGTATCAGAGGTGCGAGAAAGCACAGCGATATAGGGGACGTTATGAGATGTGCATGAAAACACAGCGATATAGGGGAAGATATGAGAGGTACACGAAAACGCGGTGATATGGGAGAATGTATCAGAGGTGTGAGAAAACACAGCGATATGGGGAAGTAATGAGAGGAGCGAAAACATAGCGATCTAGGTGAAGACATGAGAGGTGCGTTAAAACACGGCGATATAGGGGAAGCTATGAGAGGTGAGCAAAAACACGGCGATATAGGGGAAGCTGTGAGAGGTGTGCAATAACACAGCGATAAAGTTGAATCTACGGGATGTACGCGAAAAGACAGCGATATAGGGCAAGGTATGAGAAGTGCGCAAGGCACAGCAATATAGGGGATGCTATGGAGGTGCGTGAATACACAGCGATACAGAGGACGTTACGAGATGTGCATTAAAATGCAGCGATATTAAGGAAGAAATAAGAGGTGCAGAAAACAAGGGCGATATAGGAGAAGTTATGAGAGGTGTGTGAAAACACAACGATATAGGGGAATGTATGAGAGATGCGCGAAAACACAGCGATATAGGGGATGCTATGGGATGTTCGTGAAAACACAGTGATATAGGAGACGGTATGAGATGTGCATGAAAACACAACGATATAGGGGAAGATATGAGAGGTACAGGAAGGCACAGCGACATAGGGGAAGGTATGAGAGGTGTGCAAAAACACAGCGATATCGGGGAAGTTTTGGGAAGTGAGCAAAAACAGGGCGATATTGGGGAAGGTATGAGAGCTGCGTGAAAACACAGTGATATAGGGGAAGGTATGAGAGGAGTGCAAAAACAGGGCGATATAGGGGAAGTTATGAGAGGTGCGTGAAAACCCAGCGACATTGCCGACGTTATGAGATGTGCATGAAAACACGGTGATATTGGGGAAGGTATGAGAGGTGTGCAAAAACACAGCAATATACGGGAATGCATGAGAGGAGTGCGAAAACAGGGCGATATAGGGGAAGCTATGAGAGGTGAGCAATAACACAGCGATAAAGGGGATATTATGAGATCTGCGCAAAAATACATCGATATGGGGAAGGTATGAGAGGTGCACGAAAACAGCGATGTAGGCGAAGCTATGGGAGGTGCGCGAAAACACAGCGATATAGGGGAAGCTATGAGATGTGCATGAATACACAGCGATAGTCGGGAAGCCATGAGAGGTGTGCGAAAACACAGTGATATAGGGGAAGGTATGAGAGCTGCGTGAAAACACAGTGATATAGGAGAAGGTATGAGAGGAGCGCGAAAACTGGGCGATATAGGGGAAATTATGAGAAGTGTATGAAAACCTAGCGATATAGGGGATGTTATGAGATGTGCATGAAAACACGGCGATATAGGAGAAGGTATGAGAGGTGCACGAAGGCACAGCGATTTAGGGGAAGGTATGAGAGGTGCACGAAAACAGCGATATAGGTGAAGGAATGGGAGGTGCGCGAAAACAGGGCGATATTTGGGAAGGTATGAGAGGTGCGCGAAGGCAAAGCGATATAAGGGATGCTATGGGAGTTGCGCGAATACACAGCGATATAGAGGACGTTATGAGATGTGCATAACAACATGGCGATATAGGGTAAGTTATGAGAGGTGTGCAAAAACACGGCGATATAGGGGAAGCTATGAGAGGTGAGCAATAACACAGCGATAAAGGTGAATCTGTGGGATGTGCACGAAGAAACAGCTATATAGGGGAAGGTATGAGAGGTGCGCAAGGCACAGCGATATATGGGGAGGTACGAGAGGTGCACGAAAACACTGCAATATAGGGGAAGGTATGGAAGGTATTCGAAAACAGGGCGATATGGGGAAGATATGAGAGGTATGCGAAGGCACAGCAATATAGGGGATGCTATGGGAGCTGCGCGAAAACACAGTGATATAGGGGAAGACATGAGAGGTGCGTGAATACAGGGCAATATAATGGAAGCTATGAGAGGTGAGCAAAAACCCGGCGATTTAGGGGAAACTATCAGAGGTGAGGAATAACAAAGCGATAAAGGTGAATCTATGGGATGTGCGCGAAAAGACAGCGATATAGGGGACGGTATGAGAGGTGCATGAATACACGGCGATATAGGGGAAGCTATGAGAGGTGCGCGAAAACACGGCAATATAGGGGACGGTATGAGAGGTGCGCAAGGCACAGCGATATAGGGGATGCTATGGGAGGTGCGTGAATACACAGCGATATACGGGACGTTATGAGATGTGCATGAAAACGCAGCGATATTAGGGAAGGTATGAGAGGTTCACAAAAGCAAGGCGACATAGGAGAATGAATGGGAAGTGTGTGAAAACAGGGCGATATAGGTGAAGGTATGAGAAGTGCGCGAAGGCACAGCAATATGTGGGAGGCTATGGGAGGTGCAGCAATATAGGAGAAGTTATGAGAGGTGCGAGAAAACACAGAGATATAGGGGAAGGCATGAGAGGTACGCGAAGGCACAGTTATATAGGGGTGCTACGGGAGGTGCACGAATACACAGCGATATAGGGGACGTTATGAGATGTGCATGAAAACACGGCAATATAGGGGAAGATATGAGAGGTGCCCGAAAACACAGCGTTATAGGGGACGCTATGGGACGTGCGCGAAAACATGGCGATATAGGGGAAATTATGAGAGGTGCGCGAAAACACGGCGATACGGGGGAATGTATCAGAGGTGCGCGAAAACACAGCGATATAGGGGAAGCTATGAAAGGTGAGCAAAAACACGGCGATATAAGGGAAGCTCTGAGAGGTGTGCAATAACACAGTGATAAAGTTGAATCTATGGGATGTGTGCGAAAAGACACCGATATAGGGGAAGGTATGGGAGGTGCGCAAGGCACAGTGATATAGGGGATGCTATGGGAGGTGTGTGAATACACACCGATATAGGGGACGTTATGAGATGTGCAGGAAGAAGCAGCGATATTAGGGAAGATATAAGAGGTGCACAAAAACACAGCGCTATAGGAGAAGTTATGAGAGGTGCGTGAAAACACAGCGATATAGAGGGAGGTATGAGAGGTGCACGAAAACACAGCAATATAGGGGAAATTCTAAGAGTGCGCGAAAACATGGCAATACAGGAGAATGTATCAGAGGTGCGAGAAAACAGTGATAAAGGGGAAGTAATGATAGGAGCAAAAACATAGCGATATAGGTGAAGACATGCGAGGTGCGCAAAAACACGGCGATATAGGGGAAGCTATGAGAGGTGAGCAATAACACAGCGATCAAGGTGAAGCTATGGGTTGTGCGCGAAAACAGCGATGTAGTCGAAGCTATGGGATGTGCACGAAAACATAGCGATATCGGGGAAGGTATGGGAGGTGCGCGAAAACAGGGCTATATAGCGGAAGGTATGAGAAGTGCGCGAAGGCACAGTGATATAGGGGATGCTACGGGAGGTGCGCGAATGCACAGCGATATAGGGGACGTTATGAGATGTGCATGAAAACACGGCAATATATGGGAAGGTATGAGATGTACGCAAAAGTACAGCGATATAGGGGAAGGTATGGGAGGTGCGCGAAAACAGGACGATATAGGGGACGTTATGAGATGTGCATGAAAACACGGCAATATATGGGAAGGTAAGAGAGGTGCCCGAAAACACAGCATTATAGGGGACGCTATGGGACGTGCGCGAAAACACGGCGATATAGGGGAAATTATGAGAGGTGCGCGAAAACACGACGATACAGGGGAATGTATCAGAGGTGCGAGAAAACACAGCGAGATAGGGGAAGTAATGAGAGGAGCGAAAACATAGCGATCTAGGTGAAGTCATGAGAGGTGCGCGAAAACACAGTGATATAGGGGAAGCTATGAAAGGTGAGCAAAAACACGGCGATATAGGGGAAGCTCTGCGAGGTGTGCAATAACACAGTGATAAAGTTGAATCTATGGGATGTGTGCGAAAAGACACCGATATAGGGGAAGTTATGGGAGGTGCGCAAGGCACAGCGATATAGGGGATGCTATGGGAGGTGCGTGAATACACAGCGATATACGGGACGTTATGAGATGTGCAGGAAGAAGCAGCGATATTAGGGAAGATATAAGAGGTGCATAAAAACACAGCGATATAGGAGAAGTTATGAGAGGTGCGTGAAAACACAGCGATATAGAGGGAGGTATGAGAGGTGCACGAAAAGACAGCGATACAGGGGAAGGTATGGGAGGTGCTCGAATACAGGGCGATATAGGGGATGGTATGAGATTTGTATGAAAACATGGCGATATAGGGGAAGCTATGAGAGGTGCGCGAAAACACGACACTATAGGGGACGGCATGAGAGGTGCGCAAGGCACAGCGATATAGGGGATGCTATGGGAGGTGCGTGAATACACAGCGATATACGGGACGTTATGAGATGTGCATGAAAACGCAGCGATATTAGGGAAGGTATGAGAGGTTCACAAAAACACAGCGACATAGGAGAATGAATGGGAAGTGTGCGAAAACAGGGCGATATAGGTGAAGGTATGAGAAGTGCGCAAAGGCACAGCAATATGTGGGAGGCTATGGGAGGTGCGCGACTACACAGTGATATAGGGGATGTTATGAGATGTGCATAAAAACACAGCGATATAGGGGAAGTTATGAGAGTTGCGCAAAAATGCAGCAATATAGGAGAAGTTATGAGAGGTGTGTGAAAACACAGCGATATAAGGGAAGGTATGAGAGGTGTGCGAAAACAGGGCAATATAGGGGAAGGTATGAGAGGTGTGCGAGAACACAGCAATATAGGGGAAATTCTAAGAGTGCGCGAAAACATGGCAATACAGGAGAATGTATCAGAGGTGCGAGAAAACTGCGATATAGGGGAAGTAATGATAGGAGCAAAAACATAGCGATATAGGTTAAGACATGCGAGGTGCGCAAAAACACGGCGATATAGGGGAAGCTATGAGAGGTGAGCAATAACACAGCGATCAAGGTGAAACTATGGGTTGTGCGCGAAAACAGCGATGTAGTCGAAGCTATGGGAGGTGCACGAAGACATAGCGATATCGGGGAAGGTATGGGAGGTGCGCGAAAACAGGGCGATATCGGGGAAGGTATGGGAGGTGCGCGAAAACAGGGCGATATAGGGGAAGCTATGAGAGGTGCTCGAAGGCACAGTGATATAGGGGATGCTACGGGAGGTGCGCGAAAAAACAGCGATATAGGGGACGGTATGAGATTTGCATGAATACACGGCAATATTGGGGAAGCCATGAGAGGTGCTTGAAAACACAGCGACATAGGGGAAGGTATGAGAGGTGTGCAAAAACACAGCGATATCGGGGAAGTTATGGGAATTGAGCAAAAACAGGGCGATATAGGGGAATGTATGAGAGCTGCGTGAAAACACAGTGATATAGGGGAAGGTATGAGAGGAGTGCAAAAACAGGGCGATATAGGGGAAGTTATGAGAGGTGCGTGAAAACCCAGCGACATTGGGGACGTTATGAGATGTGCATGAAAACACGGTGATATTGGGGAAGGTATGAGAGGTGTGCAAAAACACAGCGATATACGGGAATGCATGAGAGGAGTGCGAAAACAGGGCGATATAGGGGAAGCTATGAGAGGTGAGCAATAACACAGCGATAAAGGGGATATTATGAGATCTGCGCAAAAATACATCGATATGGGGAAGGTATGAGAGGAGCACGAAAACAGCGATGTAGGCGAAGCTATGGGAGGTGCGCGAAAACACAGCGATATAGGGGAAGCTATGAGATGTGCATGAATACACGGCGAGAGTCGGGAAGCCATGAGAGGTGTGCGAAAACACAGCGATATAGGGGAGGGTATGAGAGCTGCGTGAAAACAGAGTGATATAGGAGAAGGTATGAGAGGAGCGCAAAAACTGGGCGATATAGGGGAAATTATGAGAAGTGCATGAAAACCTAGTGATATAGGGGATGTTATGAGATGTGCATGAAAACACGGCGATATAGGGGAAGGTATGAGAGGTGCGCGAAGGCACAGCGATTTAGGGGAAGGTATGAGAGGTGCACGAAAACAGCGATATAGGTGAAGGAATGGGAGGTGCGCGAAAACAGGGCGATATTTGGGAAGGTATGAGAGGTGCGCGAAGGCAAAGCGATATAAGGGATTCTATGGGAGGTGCGCGAATACACAGCGATATAGAGGACGTTATGAGATGTGCATAACAACATGGCGATACAGGGTAAGTTATGAGAGGTGTGCAAAAACACGGCAATATAGGGGAAGCTATGAGAGGTGAGCAATAACACAGCGATAAAGGTGAATCTGTGGGATGTGCACGAAAAAACAGCTATATAGGGGAAGGTATGAGAGCTGCGCAAGGCACAGCGATATAGGGGGAGGTACGAGAGGTGCACGAAAACACAGCAATATAGGGGAAGGTATGGAAGGTACTCGAAAACAGGGCGATATAGGGGAAGATATGAGAGGTATGCGAAGGCACAGCAATATAGGGGATGCTATGGGAGCTGCGCGAAAACACAGTGATATAGGGGAAGACGTGAGAGGTGCGTGAATACAGGGCAATATAGTGGAAGCTATGAGAGGTGAGCAAAAACCCGGCGATTTAGGGGAAAGTATTAGAGGTGAAGAATAACAATGCGAAAAAGGTGAATCTATGGGATGTGCGCGAAAAGACAGCGATATAGGGGACGGTATGAAAGGTGCATGAATACACGGCGATATAGGGGAAGCTATGAGAGGTGCGCGAAATTACAGCAATACAGGGGAAGTTATGAGAGGTGCGTGAAAACACAGCGATATAAGGGGAGTATGAGAGGTACACGAAAACACAGCAATATAGGGGAAGGTATGGGAGGTGCTCGAAAACAGAGCGATATAGGGAAAGGTATGAGACGTGTGCGAAACACAGCATTATAGGGGATGGTATGGGAGATGCACGAAAACACAGTGATATAGGGGAAGACATGAGAGGTGCGTGAAAACAGAGTGATATAGGGGATGCTTTTGTACGTGCGCGAAAACACAGTGATATAGGGGAAGATATGAGAGGTGTGCGAGAACACGGCGATATAGGTGAAATTATGAGAGGTGCGCGAAAACACGTTGATGCGGGGAACTGTAACAGAAGTGCAAGAACACAGAGCGATATAGGGGAAGTAATGAGAGGAGCGGAAACATAGCGATATAGGTGAAGAAATGAGAGGTGCGCGAAAACACGGCAATATAGGGGAACGTATGAGAGGTGCGCAAAAACACAGCGATGTAGGCGAAGCCATGGGAGGTGCACGGGAAACAGGGCGACATAGGGGAAGGTATGAGCAATGCGCGAAGGCACAGCGATATAGAGGATGCTATGGGAGGTGCGTGAATACACACAGATGTAGGAGAGGTTATGAGATGTGCTTGAAAACACGGCGATATTGGAGAAGCCATGAGAGGTGTGCAAAAATACAGCGATATAGGGGACGGTATGGGAGCTGTGTGAAAACAGGGCGACATGGGGGAAGGTATGAGAGGTGCGCGAAGGCACAGCGATATAGGGGATGCTATGGCAGTTGCGCGAATACACAGCGATATATGGGACGTTAAGGGATGTGCATGAAAACGCGGCGATATTGGGGAAGCCATGAGAGGTACGCAAAAATACGGCGATATAGGAGAAATTATGAGAGGTGCACGAAAACACGGCGATATTGGGGAAGGTATGGGAGGTGCGCGAAAACAGGGCGATATAGGGGAAGTTATGAGAGGTGCGCGAATGCACAGCGATATAGGGGATGCTATGAGAGGTGCGCCAAAACACCGTGATATAGGGGAAGACATGAGAGGTGCGCAAAAAGAGGGCAATATAGTGGAACCTATGGGATGTGCGCGAAACCACGGCGATACAGGGGAATGTATCAGAGGTGCGAGAAAACACAGCGATATAGGGGACGTTAAGAGAGGTGCTTGAAAACACAGCGATATAGGGGAAGGTATGAGAGGTGCACGAAGGCACAGCGATATAGGGGATGCTATGGGAGGTGCAAGAAAACACAGCAATATAGGAGACGGTATGAGATGTGCATAAAAACATGGCGATATAGGGGGAGGTATGAGAGTTGCGCGAAAACTTGGCGTTACAGGGGAATGCATCAGAGGTGCCAGAAAACACAGCTATGTAGTGGAATACATGAGAGGTGTGCGAAAACAGGGCAATATAGTGGAAGCTGTGGGATGTGTACGAAAACTGGGCGATATAGGGAAAGCTATGAGAGGTGTGCGAAAACACAGCGATATAGGGGACGCAATGGGACGTGCGCGAAAACACAGTGATATGGGGAAGGTATGAGAGGTGTGCGAGAACACGGTGATATAGGGGAAATTATGAGAGGTGTGCGAAAACACGGCGATACGGCAAAATGTATCAGATGTGCAAGAAAACACAGCGATATAGGGGAAGTATTGAGAGGAGCGAAAACATAGCGATCTAGGTGAAGACATGAGAGGTGCGCGAAAACACGGCGATATAGGGGAACCTATGAGAGGTGAGCAATAACACAGGTATAAAGGTGAATCTATGGGATGTGCGCGAAAAGACAGCGATATAGGGGAATCTATGAGAGGTGCGCAACTCACAGCGATATAGGGGATGCTATGAGAGGTGCGTGAATACACAGCGATATAGGGGACGTGATGAGATGTGCATGAAAACGCAGCGATATTGGGGAAGGTATGAGAGGTGCACAAAAACACAGCGATATAGGAGAGGTTATGAGAGGTGTGCGAAAACACAGCGAAGTAGGGGAAGGTATGAAAGGTGCACGAAAACACAGAGATATATACGGGAAGGAATGGGAGGTGCATGAATACACAGCGATATAGGGGACGTTATGAGATGTGCATGAAAACACGGCAATATAGGGGAAGGTATAAGAGCTGCGCAAAAATACAGTGATATAGGAGAAGTTATGAGAGGTGCGTGAAAACACAGCGATATAAGGGAAGGTATGAGAGGTGCGCGAAAACACCGTGATATAGTGGAAGACATGAGAGGTGCGCAAAAACAGGGCAATATAGTGGAACCTGTGGGATGTGCGCGAAACCACGGCGATACAGGGGAATGTATCAGAGTTGCGAGAAAACACAGCGATATAGGGGACGCTATGGCACATGCGCAAAAAAGCAGTGGCATAGGGGAAGGTATGAGAGGTGTATGAGAACACGGCGATATAGGGGAAATTGTAAGAGGTGCGCGAAAACATGCAATACAGGAGAATGTATCAGAGGTGCGAGAAAACACAGCGATATAGGGAAGTAATGATAGGAGCGAAAACATAGCGATATAGGTGAAGACATGCGAGGTGCGCGAAAACACGGCGATATAGGGTAAGCTATGAGAGGTGATCAATACCACATCGATCAAGGGGAAGCTATGGGATGTGTGCAAAAACAGCGATGTAGGCGAAGCTATGGGAGTTGCGCGAAAACACAGCGATATAGGGGAAGTTATGAGATGTGCATGAATACACGGTGATAGTCGGGTAACCATGAGATGTGCATGAAAACACGGTGATATTGGGGAAGGTATGAGAGGTGTGCAAAAACACAGCGATATACGGGAATGCATGAGAGGAGTGCGAAAACAGGATGATATAGGGGAAGCTATGAACGGTGAGCAATAACACAGCGATAAAGGGGACATTATCAGATCTGCGCAAAAATACATTGTTATAGGGGAAGGTATGAGAGGTGCACGAAAACAGCGATGCAGGCGAAGCTATGGGAGGTGCGCGAAAACACAGCGATATAGGGGAAGGTATGAGATGTGCGTGAAAACACGGCGATAGTCGGGAAGCCATGAGAGGTGTGCGAAAACACAGCGATATAGGGGAAAGTATGAGAGCTGCGTGAAAACACCGTGATATTGGGGAAGTTATGAGAGGAGCGCGAAAACACAGCGATATACGGGAATGCATGAGAGGTGCGCGAAGGCCCAGTGACATAGGGGATGATATGGGAGGTGCGCGAATACACAGCGATATAGGGGACGTTATGAGATGTGCGCAAAAATACATCGATATAGGGGAAGGTATGAGAGGTGCGAGAAAACACAGCGATATAGGGAAAGCTATGAAATGTGCATGAATACACGGTGATAGTCGGGAAGCCATGAGAGGTGTGCGAAAACACAGCGATATAGGGGAAGGTATGAGAGCAGCGTGAAAACACATTGATATAGGGGAAGGTATGAGAGGAGTGCGAAAACAGGGCGATATAGGGGAAGTTATGAGAGGTGCGTGAAAAGCTAGTGATATAGGGGACGTTATGAGATGTGCATGAAAACACGGCGATATAGGGGAAGGTATGAGAGGTGTGCGAAGGCACAGCGATATAAGGGATGCTATGGGAGGTGCGTGAATACACAACGATATAGAGGACGTCATGAGATGTGCATAATAACACGGCGATATAGGGTAAGTTATGAGAGGTGCGCAAAAACAGGGCAATATAGTGGAACCTATGGGATGTGCGCGAAACCACGGCGATACAGGGGAATGTATCAGAGGTGCGAGAAAACACAGCGATATAGGGGACGCTATGGGACATGCGCAAAAAAGCAGTGATATAGGGGAAGGCATGAGAGGTGAGCGAGAACACGGTGATATAGGGGAAATTGTAAGAGGTGCGCGAAAACATGCAATACATGAGAATGTATCAGAGGTGCGAGAAAACACAGCGATATAGGGGAGGTAATGATACGAGCGAAAACATAACGATATAGGTGAAGACATGCGAGGTGCGCGAAAACACGGCGATATAGGGTAAGCTATGAGAGGTGATCAATAACACATCGATCAAGCGGAAGGTATGGGATGTGCGCAAAAACAGCGATGTAGGCGAAGCTATGGGAGGTGCGCGAAAACACAGCGATATAGGGGAAGTTATGAGATGTGCATAAAAACACAGCGATACGGGGGAAGTTATGAGAGGTGCGCAAAAATGCAGCGATATAGCAGAAGTTATGAGAGGTGCGTGAAAACACAGCGATACAGGGGAAGGTATGAGAGGTGCGCGAAAACACAGCGATATAGGGGACGCTATGGGAGGTGCGCGAAAACACAGCGATAAAGGGGACAGTACGAGATGTGCATGAATACACGGCAATATTGGGGAAGCCATGAGAGGTGCATGAAAACACAGCGATATAGGGGAAGGTATGAGAGGTGTGCAAAAACACAGCGATATCGGGGAAGTTATGGGAAGTGAGCGAAAACAGGGCGATATAGGGGAAGGTATGAGAGGTACGCGAAGGCACAGTGATATAGGGGGCTATGGGAGGTGCACGAATACACAGCTATATAGGGGACGTTATGAGATGTGCATGAAAACACGGCAATATGGGGGAAGGTATGAGAGGTGCGCAAAAATACAGCATTATAGCAGAATTTATGAGAGGTGCGTGAAAACACAGTAATATAGGGCAAGGTATGAGAAGTGCACGAAAACACAGCGATATAGGGGACGTGATGAGATGTGCATGAAAACGCACTGATATTAGGGAAGCCATGAGAGGTGCATGAAAACACAGCGATATAGGGGAAGTTATGAGAGGTGCGCAAAAATGAAGCGATATAGCAGAAGTTATGAGAGGTGCGCAAAAACAGTGCGATATAGGGGAAGGTATGAGTGGTGCCCGAAAACACAGCGATATAGGGGAGGCTATGGGACGTGCGCGCAAACACGGCAATATAAGGGAACTTATGAGAAGTGCACGAAAACACGGCGATACAGAGGAATGTATCAGAGGTGCGAGAAAGCACAGCGATATAGGGGATGTTATGAGATGTGCATGAAAACACAGCGATATAGGGGAAGATAAGAGAGGTACATGAAAACACGGCGATATGGGAGAATGTATCAGAGGTGTGAGAAAACACAGCGATATAGGGGAAGTAATGAGAGGAGCGAAAACATAGCGATCTAGGTGAAGACATGAGAGGTGCGCGAAAGCCCGGCGATATAGGGGAAGCTATGAGAGGTGAGCAAAAACACGGCGATATAGGGGAAGCTGTGAGAGGTGTGCAATAACACAGCGATAAATTTGAATCTATGGGATGTGCGCGAAAAGACAGCGATATAGGGCAAGGTATGAGAAGTGCGCAAGGCACAGCAATATAGGGGATACTATGGTAGGTGCGTGAATACACAGCGATACAGGGGACGTTATGAGATGTGCATTAAAATGCAGAAATATTAAGGAAGAAATAAGAGGTGCAGAAAACAAGGGCGATATAGGAGAAGTCATGAGAGGTGTGTGAAAACACAACGATATAGGGGAATGTATGAGAGATGCACGAAAACACAGCGATATAGGGGAAGGTCTGGGAGGTGCGCGAAAACACAGCGATATAGGGGATGCTATGGGATGTGTGTGAAAACACAGTGATATAGGAGACGGTATGAGATGTGCATGAAAGCACAATGATATAGGGGAAGATATGAGAGGTACAGGAAGGCACAGTGATATAACGGATGGTATGGGATGTGCGTGAAAACACAGCGAGATAGGGGACGCTATGGGAGGTGCGCGAAAACACGGCGATACAGGGGAATGTATCAGAGGTGCGAGAAAACACAGCGAGATAGGGGAAGTAATGAGAGGAGCGAAAACATAGCGATCTAGGTGAAGGCATGAGAGGTGCGCGAAAACACAGCGATATAGGGGAAGCTATGAAAGGTGAGCAAAAACACGCCGATATAGGGGAAGCTCTCGAGGTGTGCAATAACACAGTGATAAAGTTGAATCTATGGGATGTGTGCGAAAAGACACCGATATAGGGGAAGGTATGGGAGGTGCGCAAGGCACAGCGATATAGGGGATGCTATGGGAGGTGCGTGAATACACAGCGATATAGGGGACGTTATGAGATGTGCAGGAAGAAGCAGCGATATTAGGGAAGATATAAGAGGTGCACAAAAACACAGCGATATAGGAGAAGTTATGAGAGGTGTGTGAAAACACAGCGATATAGAGGGAGGTATGAGAGGTGCACGAAAACACAGTGATACAGGGGAATGTATGGGAGGTGCTCGCAAACAGGGCGATATAGGGGACGGTATG
This sequence comes from Mobula birostris, assembly GCF_030028105.1. Lineage (NCBI taxonomy): Eukaryota > Metazoa > Chordata > Chondrichthyes > Myliobatiformes > Myliobatidae > Mobula > Mobula birostris. The sequence continues at coordinate 34,178 of NW_027278544.1, read as the reverse complement.
AGATTTGTATGAAAACATGGCGATATAGGGGAAGCTATGAGAGGTGTGCGAAAACACAACAATATAGGGGACGGTATGAGAGGTTCGCAAGGCACAGCGATATAGCGGATGCTATGGGAGGTGCGTGAACCCACAGCGATATACGGGACGTTATGAGATGTGCATGAAAACGCAGCGATATTAGAGAAGGTATGAGAGGTTCACAAAAACACAGCGACATAGGAGAATGAATGGGAAGTGTGCGAAAACAGGGCGATATAGGCGAAGGTATGAGAAATCCGCGAAGGCACAGCAATATGTGGGAGGCTATGGGAGGTGCGCGACTACACAGTGATATAGGGGACGTTATGAGATGTGCATTAAAATGCAGCGATATTAAGGAAGAAATAAGAGGTGCAGAAAAGAAGGGCGATATAGGAGAAGTTATGAGAGGTGCACGAAGGCACAGTGATATAGGGGATGCTACGGGAGGTGCGCGAATGCACAGCGATATAGGGGACGTTATGAGATCTGCATGAAAACACGGCAATATAGGGGAAGGTATGAGATGTACGCAAAAGTACAGCGATATAGGAGAAGTTATGAGAGGTGCGTGAAAACACAACGATATAGGGGAAGGTAGGAGAGGTGCACAATAATACAGCGATATAGGGGAAGGTCTGGGAGCTGCGCGAAAACAGGGCGATATAGGGGACGTTATGAGATGTGCATGAAAACACGGCAATGTAGGGGAAGGTAAGAGAGGTGCCCGAAAACACAGCGTTATAGGGCACGCTATGGGACGTGCGTGAAAACACGGCGATATAGGGGAAGCTATGAGAGGTGAGCAATAACACAGCGATCAAAGTGAAGCTATGGGTTGTGCGCGAAAACAGCGATGTAGTCGAAGCTATGGGAGGTGCACGAAAACATAGCGATATCGGGGAAGGTATGGGAGGTGCGCGAAAACAGGGCGATATAGGGGAAGGTATGAGAGGTGCGCGAAGGCACAGTGATATAGGGGGCTATGGGAGGTGCACGAATACACAGCTATATAGGGGACGTTATGAGATGTGCATGAAAACACGGCAGTATGGGGGAAGGTATGAGAGGTGCGCAAAAATACAGCATTAGCAGAATTTATGAGAGGTGCGTGAAAACACAGTAATATAGGGCAAGGTCTGAGAAGTGCACGAAAACACAGCAATATAGGGGAAGGAATGGGAGGTGCACGAAAACAGTGCGATATAGGGCAAGGTATGAGAGGTGCCCGAAAACACAGCGATATAGGGGAGGCTATGGGACGTGCGCGCAAACACGGCAATATAGGGGAACTTATGAGAAGTGCACAAAAACACGGCGATACAGGGGAATGTATCAGAGGTGCGAGAAGGCACAGCGATATAGGGGACGTTATGAGATGTGCATGAAAACACAGCGATATAGTGAAAGATATGAGAGGTACACGAAAACACGGCGATATGGGAGAATGTATCAGAGGTGTGAGAAAATACAGCGATATAGGGGAAGTAATGAGAGGAGCGAAAACATAGCGATCTAGGTGAAGACATGAGAGGTGCGCGAAAACACAGCGATATAGGGGAAGCTATGAGAGGTGAGCAAAAACACGGCGATATAGCGGAAGCTGTGAGAGGTGTGCAATAACACAGCGATAAATTTGAATCTATGGGAACTGCGCGAAAAGACAGCGATATAGGGGAAGGTATGAGAAGTGCGCAAGTCACAGCAATATAGGGGATGCTACGGGAGGTGCGCGAATGCACAGCGATATAGGGGACGTTATGAGATGTGCATGAAAACACGGCAATATAGGGGAAGGTATGAGATGTACGCAAAAGTACAGCGATATAGGAGAAGTTATGAGAGGTGCGTGAAAACACAACGATATAGGGGAAGGTAGGAGAGGTGCACAATAATACAGCGATATAGGGGAAGGTATGGGAGGTGTGCGAAAACAGGGCGATATAGGGGACGTTATGAGATTTGCATGAAAACACATCAATATAGGGGAAGGTATGAGATGTGCACAAAAATACAGCGATATAGCAGAAGTTATGAGAGGTGCGTGAAAACACAGCGATACAGGGGAAGGTATGAGAGGTGCGCGAAAACACAGCGATATAGGGGACGCTATGGGAGGTGCGCGAAAACACAGCGATAAAGGGGACAGTAAGAGATGTGCATGAATACACGGCGATATTGGGGAAGCCATGAGAGGTGCATGAAAACACAGCGATATAGGGGAAGGTATGAGAGGTGTGCAAAAACACAGCGATATCGGGGAAGTTATGGGAAGTGAGCGAAAACAGGGCAATATAGGGGAAGGTATGAGAGGTGCGCGAAGGCACAGTGATATAGGGTGCTATGGGAGGTGCACGAATACACAGCTATATGGGGGACGTTATGAGATGTGCATGAAAACACGGCAATATGGGGGAAGGCATGAGAGGTGTCGCAAAAATACAGCATTATAGCAGAATTTATGAGAGGTGCGTGAAAACACAGTAATATAGGGCAAGGTATGAGAGGTGCACGAAAACACAGCAATATAGGGGAAGGAATGGGAGGTGCGCGAAAACAGTGCGATATAGGGGAAGGTATGAGAGGTGCCCGAAAACACAGCGATATAGGGGAGGCTATGGGACGTGCGCGCAAACACGGCAATATAGGGGAACTTATGAGAAGTGCACGAAAACACGGCGATACAGGGGAATGTATCAGAGGTGCGAGAAAGCACAGCGATATAGGGGACGTTATGAGATGTGCATGAAAACACAGCGATACAGGGGAAGATATGAGAGGTACACGAAAACACGGCGATATGGGAGAATGTATCAGAAGTGTGAGGAAACACAGCGATATAGGGGAAGTAATGAGAGGAGCAAAAACATAGCGATCTAGGTGAAGACATGAGAGGTGCGCGAAAACACGGCGATATAGGGGAAGCTATGAGAGGTGAGCAAAAACACGGCGATATAGGGGAAGCTCTGCGAGGTGTGCAATAACACAGTGATAAAGTTGAATCTATGGGATGTGTGCGAAAAGACACCGATATAGGGGAAGGTATGGGCGGTGCGCAAGGCACAGCGATATAGGGGATGCTATGGGAGGTGCGTGAATACACAGCGCTATAGGGGACGTTATGAGATGTGCAGGAAGAAGCAGCGATATTAGGGAAGATATAAGAGGTGCAGAAAACAAGGGCGATATAGGAGAAGTTATGAGAGGTGTGTGAAAACACAACGATATAGGGGAATGTATGAGAGATGCACGAAAACACAGCGATATAGGGGAAGGTCTGGGAGGTACGCGAAAACACAGCGATATAGGGGATGCTATGGGATGTGTGTGAAAACACAGTGTTATATGAGACGGTATGAGATGTGCATGAAAACACAACGATATAGGGGAAGATATGAGAGGTACAGGAAGGCACAGTGATATAACGGATGGTATGGGAGGTGCGCGAAAACACGGCGATACAGGGGAATGTATCAGAGGTGCGAGAAAACACAGCGAGATAGGGGTAGTAATGAGAGAAGCGAAAGCATAGCGATCTTGGTGAAGACATGAGAGGTGCGCGAAAACAGAGCGATATAGGGGAAGCTATGAAAGGTGAGCAAAAACAAGGCGATATAGGGGAAGCTCTGCGAGGTGTGCAATAACACAGTGATAAAGTTGAATCTATGGGATGTGTGCGAAAAGACACTGATATAGGGGAAGGTATGGGAGGTGCCCAAGGCACAGCGATATAGGGGATGCTATGGGAGGTGCGTGAATACACAGCGATATAGGGGACGTTATGAGATGTGCAGGAAGAAGCAGCGATATTAGGGAAGATATAAGAGGTGCACAAAAACACAGCGATATAGGAGAAGTTATGAGAGGTGCGTGAAAACACAGCGATATAGAGGGAGGTATGAGAGGTGCACGAAAATACAGCGATACAGGGGAAGGTATGGGAGGTGCTCGAAAACAGGGCAATATAGGGGACGGTATGAGAGGTGCGCAAGGCACAGCGATATAGGGGATGCTATGGGAGGTGCGTGAATACACAGCGATATACGGGACGTTATGCGATGTGCATGAAAACGCAGCGATATTAGGGAAGGTATGAGAGGTTCACAAAAACACAGCGACATAGGAGAATGAATGGGAAGTGTGCGAAAACAGGGCGATATAGGCGAAGGTATGAGAAATGCGCGAAGGCACAGCAATATGTGGGAGGCTATGGGAGGTGCGCGACTACACAGTGCTATAGGGGACGTTATGAGATGTGCATAAAAACACAGCGATATGGGGGAAGTTATGAGAGGTGCGCAAAAATGCAGCAATATTGGAGAATTTATGAGAGGTGCGTGAAAACACAGTGATATAGGGGAAGGTTAGAGAGGTGTGCGAAAACAGGGCGATATAGGGGAAGGTATGAGAGGTGCGCGAAGGCACAGTGATATAGGGGATGCTACGGGATGTGCGCGAATGCACAGCGATATAGGAGACATTATGAGATGTGCATGAAAACACGGCAATATAGGGGAAGGTGTGAGATGTACGCAAAAGTACAGCGATATAGGAGAAGTTATGAGAGGTGCGTGAAAACACAGCGATATAGGGGAAGGTATGAGAGGTGCACAATAATACAGCGATATACGGGAAGGTATGGGAGGTGCGCGAAAACAGGGCGATATAGGGGACGTTATGAGATTTGCATGAAAACACATCAATATAGGGGAAGGTATGAGATGTGCACAAAAATACAGCGATATAGCAGAAGTTATGAGAGGTGCGTGAAAACACAGCGATACAGGGGAAGGTATGAGAGGTGCGCGAAAACACAGCGATATAGGGGACGCTATGGGAGGTGCGCGAAAACACAGCGATAAAGGGGACAGTACGATATGTGCATGAATACACGGCGATATTGGGAAAGCCATGAGAGGTGCATGAAAACACAGCGATATAGGGGAAGGTATGAGAGGTGTACAAAAACACAGCGATATAGGGGAAGCTATGAGAGGTGCGTGAAAACACGGCAATATAGGGGACGGTATGTGAGGTGCGCAAGGCACAGCGATATAAGGGATGCTATGGGAGGTGCGTGAATACACAGCGATATACGGGACGTTATAAGGTGCATGAAAACGCAGCGATATTAGGGAAGGTATGAGAGGTTCACAAAAGCAAGGCGACATAGGAGAATGAATGGGAAGTGTGCGAAAACAGGGTGATATAGGTGAAGGTATGAGAAGTGCGCGAAGGCACAGCAATATGTGGGAGGCTATGGGAGGTGCGCGACTACACAGTGATATAGGGGACGTTATGAGATGTGCATAAAAACACAGCGATATAGGGGAAGTTATGAGAGGTGCGCAAAAATACAGCAATATAGGAGAAGTTATGAGAGGTGAGTGAAAACACAGCGATATAGGGGAAGGTATGGAAGGTGCACGAAAACAGGGCGATATAGGGGAAGGTATGAGAGGAGTGCGAAGACACAGCCATATAGGGGATGCTATGGGAGGTGCGCGAAAACACAGTGATATAGGGGAAGACATGAGAGGTGCGTGAAAGCAGGACAATTTAGTGGAAGCTATGAAAGGTGAGCAAAAACACGGCGATATAGGGGAAGCTATGAAAGGTGAGCAATAACACAGCGATAAAGGTGAATCTATGGGATGTGCGCGAAAAGACAGCGATATAGTGGATGGTATGAGAGGTGCACAAGGCATAGCGATATGGGGGATTCTATGGGAGGTGCGCGAATACACAGCGATATAGGGGACGTTATGAGATGTGCATAAAAACACGGCGATATAGGGGAAATTATGAGAGGTGCGCAAAAATACAGCAATATAAGAGAAGTTATGAGACATGCGTGAAAACACAGCGATATAGGGTGAGGTATGGGAGGTGCTCGAAAACAGGGCGATATAGGGGACGGTATGAGAGAAGTGCGAAGACACAGCAGTATAGGGGATGCTATGGGAGGTGCGCAAAAACACAGTGGTATAGTGGAAGACATGAGAGGTGCGTGAAAGCAGGACAATATAGTGGAAGCTATGAGAGGTGAGCAATAACACAGTGATAAAGGTGAATCTATGGGATGTTCGCAAAAACACAGCTATATAGGGGAAGGTATGAGAGGTTCACAAAAACACAGCGACAGGAGAATGAATGGGAAGTGTGCGAAAACAGGGCGATATAGGCGAAGGTATGAGAAGTGCGCGATGGCACAGCAATATGTGGGAGGCTATGGGAGGTGCGCGACTACACAGTGATATGAGGACGTTATGAGATGTGCATAAAAACACAGCGATATGGGGAAAGTTATGAGAGGTGCGCAAAAATGCAGCAATATAGGAGAAGTTATGAGAGGTGCGTGAAAAGACAGCGATATGGGGGAAGGTATGAGAGGTGTGCAAAAACAGTGCGATATAGTGGAATGTATGAGAGGTGATCGAAAACACCGTGATATAGGGGAAGACTTGAGAGGTGCGCAAAAACAGGGCAATATAGTGGAAGCTATGGGACATGCGCGAAAGCACGGCGATACAGGGGAATGTATCAGAGGTGCGAGAAAACACAGCGATATAGGGGACGCTATGGGACGTACGCAAAAAAACAGTGATATAGGGGAAGGTATGAGAGGTGCGCAAAAACAGGGCAATATATTGGAAGCTATGGGACATGCGCGAAAGCACGGCGATACAGGGGAATGTATCAGAGGTGCGAGAAAACACAGCGATATAGGGGACGCTATGGGACGTGCGCAAAAAAACAGTGATATAGGGGAAGGTATGAGAGGTGTGCGAGAACACGGCAATATAGGGGAAATTGTAAGAGGTGCGCAAAAACATGTCAATACAGGGGAATGTATCAGAGGTGCGAGAAAACACAGCGATATAGGGGAAGTAATGATAGGAGCAAAAACATAGCGATATAGGTGAAGACATGCGAGGTGCGTGAAAACACGGCGATATAGGGGAAGCTATGAGAGGTGAGCAATAACACAGCAATGAAGGTGAAGCTATAGGCTGTGTGCGAAAACAGCGATGTAGGCAAAGCTATGGGAGGTGCACGAAAACAGCGAAATCGGGGAAGGTATGGGAGGTACACGAAGGCACAGCGCTATAGGGGATGCTATGGGATGTGCGTGAAAACACAGTGATATAGGAGACGGTATGAGATGTGCATGAAAACACGGCGATATAGGGGAAGCTATGATAGGTGCGCGAATACACGGCGATATGGGAGAATGTATCAGAGGTGCGAGAAAACACAGCGATATAGGGGTAGTAATGAGAGGAGCGAAAACATAGCGATCTAGGTGAAGACATGAGAGGTGCGCGTAAACACGGCGATATAGGGGAAGCTATGAGAGGTGAGCAAAAACACGGCGATATAGGGGAAGCTGTGAGAGGTGTGCAATAACACAGCGATATAGTTGAATCTATGGGATGTGCGCGTAAAGACAGCGATATAGGGGAAGGTATGAGAGGTGCGCAAGGCACTGCGATATAGGGGATGCTATGGGAGGTGCGTGAATACACAGCGATATAGGGGACGTTATGAGATGTGCATTACAACGCAGCGATATTAGGGAAGATATAAGAGGTGCGCAAAAACACAGCAATATAGGAGAAGTTATGAGAGGTGTGTGAAAACACAGCAATATAGGGGAAGGTATGAGAGGTGTACAAAAACACAGCGATATAGGGGAAATTATGAGAGGCGCGCGAAAACACGGCGATACAAGGGAATGTATCAGAGGTGCGAGAGAGCACAGCGATATAGGGGACGTTATGAGATGTCCATGAAAACACAGTGATATAGGGGAAGATATGAGAGGTGCGTGAAGGCACAGCGATATAGGGGATTCTATGGGAGGTGCGCGAATACACAGCGATATAGGGGACGTTATGAGATGTGCATAAAAACACGGCGATATAGGGGAAGTTATGAGAGGTGCGCAAAAATACAGCAATATAGGAGAAGTTATGAGAGGTGAGTGAAAACACAGCGATATAGGGGAAGGTATGGAAGGTGCACGAAAACAGGGCGATATAGGGGAAGGTATGAGAGGAGTGCGAAGACACAGCCATATAGGGGATGCTATGGGAGGTGCGCGAAAACACAGTGATATAGGGGAAGACATGAGAGGTGCGTGAAAGCAGGACAATTTAGTGGAAGCTATGAGAGGTGAGCAAAAACACGGCGATATAGGGGAAGCTATGAGAGGTGAGCAATAACACAGCGATAAAGATGAATCTATGGGATGTGCGCAAAAAGACAGCGATATAGTGGATGGTATGAGAGGTGCACAAGGCATAGCGATATGGGGGATTCTATGGGAGGTGCGCGAATACACAGCGATATAGGGGACGTTATGAGATGTGCATAAAAACACGGCGATATAAGGGAAATTATGAGAGGTGCGCAAAAATACAGCAATATAAGAGAAGTTATGAGACATGCGTGAAAACACAGCGATATAGGGGGAGGTATGGGAGGTGCTCGAAAACAGGGCGATATAGGGGACGGTATGAGAGAAGTGCGAAGACACAGCAGTATAAGGGATGCTATGGGAGGTGCGCAAAAACACAGTGATATAGTGGAATACATGAGAGGTGCGTGAAAGCAGGACAATATAGTGGAAGCTATGAGAGGTGAGCAATAACACAGTGATAAAGGTGAATCTATGGGATGTTCGCAAAAACACAGCTATATAGGGGAAGGTATGAGAGGTTCACAAAAACACAGAGACAGGAGAATGAATGGGAAGTGTGCGAAAACAGGGCGATATAGGCGAAGGTATGAGAAGTGCGCGAAGGCACAGCAATATGTGGGAGCTATGGGAGGTGCGCGACTACACAGTGATATGAGGACGTTATGAGATGTGCATAAAAACACAGCGATATGGGAAAGTTATGAGAAGTGCGCAAAATGCAGCAATATAGGAGAAGTTATGAGAGGTGTGTGAAAAGACAGCAATATGGGGGAAGGTATGAGAGGTGTGCAAAAACAGTGCGATATAGTGGAATGTATGAGAGGTGCGCGAAAACACCGTGATATAGGGGAAGACTTGAGAGGTGCGCAAAAACAGGGCAATATAGTGGAAGCTATGGGACATGCGCGAAAGCATGGCGATACAGGGGAATGTATCAGAGGTGCGAGAAAACACAGCGATATAGGGGACGCTATGGGACGTACGCAAAAAAACAGTGATATAGGGGAAGGTATGAGAGGTGAGCAAAAACGGGGCAATATATTGGAAGCTATGGGACATGCGCGAAAGCACGGCGATACAGGGGAATGTATCAGAGGTGCGAGAAAACACAGCGATATAGGGGACGCTATGGGACGTGCGCAAAAAAACAGTGATATAGGGGAAGGTATGAGAGGTGTGCGAGAACACGGCAATATAGGGGAAATTGTAAGAGGTGCGCAAAAACATGTCAATACAGGGGAATGTATCAGAGGTGCAAGAAAACACAGCGATATAGGGGAAGTAATGATAGGAGCAAAAACATAGCGATATAGGTGAAGACATGCGAGGTGCGTGAAAACACGGCGATATAGGGGAAGCTATGAGAGGTGAGCAATAACACAGCAATGAAGGTGAAGCTATGGGCTGTGTGCGAAAACAGCGATGTAGGCAAAGCTATGGGAGGTGCACGAAAACAGCGAAATCGGGGAAGGTATGGGAGGTACACGAAGGCACAGCGCTATAGGGGATGCTATGGGATGTGCGTGAAAACACAGTGATATAGGAGACGGTATGAGATGTGCATGAAAACACGGCGATATAGGGGAAGCTATGATAGGTGCGCGAATACACGGCGATATGGGAGAATGTATCAGAGGTGTGAGAAAACACAGCGATATAGGGGAAGTAATGAGAGGAGCGAAAACATAGCGATCTAGGTGAAGACATGAGAGGTGCGCGAAAACTCTCATGTGTTTTCACGCACCTCACATAGCGTCCCCTATATTGCCATGTTTTCGCACATCTTCCATAGCTTCCCCTATATCGCTGTGTTTTCTCGCACTTCTGCTACCTTCCCCTAAGTCTCTCTGTTGTCGTGTACCTCCCCTGGCTTCCCATATATCGCTGAGTTTTCGTGCAACCCTCATACATTCCCCTACATCGCTGTGTTTTCGCGCACCTCTCATAGCTTCCCATATATTTCGATGTTTTCGCGCACCTCTCATCGCTTTCCCCAAATCGCTGTGTTTTTGCGTACCTTCCATATTATCTCACATATTGCCGTCATCTGGCGCACCTCGCATAGCTTCCCCGCCATCCTTGTGTTTTCGTTCACCTCTCATACCTTCCTCTACATCGCTCTGTTTTCGAGTGCCTATCATACCTTCCCCTATATCACTGTGTTCTCGTGCAGCTCTCATAGCTTTCCATATATTGCAATGCTTTCATGCACCTCTCATAGCTTCCCCCAAATCATTGTGTTTTCACGCACCTCTCATAGCTTCCAGTATATCGCTGTGTTTTCGCACACCTCGCATAGGTCCCCTATGTTGTTGTGTTTTCGCGCACCTCTCATACCTTCCCCTATATCACTGTGTTTTTGCTAACCTCTCACAGCTGTGCCTATATCGCCGTGTTTTCGCGCACCTCCCATAGCTTCCCATATATCACTATGTTTTCACGCACCTCGCATACCTACCCCTATATCGCTGTGTTTACGCGCTCGTCTCAGAGCTTCCCCTATATTGCTGTGTTTCCACGCACCTCCCATAGATTCCCCTATATTGCTGTGTTTTCACGCACCTCTGAAACCTTCCCCTGTATCGCTCTGTTGCTGTGCACCTCCCATACCGTCCCATTATCGCCGTGTTTTCGTGCACTTCCCATAGCTTCCCCAATATGGCTGTGCTTCCGAGCACCTCTCATAGCTTCTCCTCGATTGCAGTATTTTCCTGCACATCACATAGCTTCCCCAATATCATTGTGTTTTCGCACAACTCTGATACCTTCCCGTATATAGCTGTGTTTTCGCTCACCTCTTATAGCTTCCCCTAGATCACCGTCTTTTCGCGCACCTCTCACATCTACCCCTATATCGCTGTGTTATCAAGCAGCTCTCATAGCTTCCCCTATATTGCTGTGTTTTTGCATACCTCCCATAACTTTCGCTTTCTCGCTGTTTTGGCACACCTCTCATAGCTTGCCATATATTGCCATATTTTCGCAAACCTCTCATAGCTTCCCCTAGATCACTGTGTTTTCACTCTCCTCACAGAGCTTCCGCTATATCGCCATGTTTTCGTACACCTCCCATAGTTTCCCCTATTTCGCTGTGTCTTCTCGCACCTCTGTTACGTTCCCCTATTTCGCTCCGTTGTCGCAAACCTCCCATGGCTTCCCATATATCGCTTGTGTTTTCGTGCACCTCTCATACTTTCTCCTATATCGCCTTGTTTTCTTGCATCTCTCATACCTTCCCCTATGTCGCTCTGTTTTCGTGCACCTCCCGTATCCTCCCATATATCACTGCGTTTTCATGCACCTCTCATAGCTTTCCCTATATCGCTATGTTTTCGCGCACCTCCCATAGCTTCCCCTATATCGTTGTGTTTTTGTGCACCTCTCATACCGTCCCATATATTGCTCAGATAACACTCCCCTCTGATAGCTTCCCCTATATCACCATGTTCTCACGCACCTCTCACAGCTTCAACTAAGTCGATGTGTTCGCGCACCTCTCATAGCTTCCCCTGTATCGATGTGTTCTCGTGCACCTCTCATCCCTTCCCCTATATCACTGCATTTTCGCGCAGCTCTCATAGCTTCCCCTATATCGCTGTGTTTTCGCGCACGTCTCATACCTTACATTATATCGCTGCGTTTCCGCGCACTTCTCGTAGCCTCGCCTATGTCGATGTATTTTCACTCATCTCTCATAAATTCCCCAATATCGCCGTGTTTTCATGCACCTCCCATAGGTTCCCCTACATCGCTGTGTTTTCGCGTGCCTATCATACCTTCCCCAATATCACTGTGTTCTCGTGCACCTCTCATAGCTTTCCATATATTGCAATGTTTTCGTGCACCTCTCATTGCTTCCACCAAATCACTGTTTACGCGCACCTCTCATAGTTTCCCCTGTATCGCTGTGTTTTCGCACACCTCACATCGTTCCCCTATATTTCTCTGTTTTTGCGCACCTCTCATACCTTCCCCTAAATCGCTGTGTTTTTGCTGACCTCTCACAGGTGTGCCTATATCGCCGTGTTTTCACGCACCTCCCATAGCTTCCCATATATCACTGTTTTCACGCACCTTGCATACCTACCTCTATATCGCTGTGTTTTCGCGCACGTCTCAGAACATCCCGTATATTGCAGTGTTTTCGCGCACCTCCCATAGCTTCCCCTATATCGCTGTGTTTTCTCGCACCTCTGAAACCTTCTCCTATATCGCTCTGTTGTCGTGCACCTCCCATACCGTCCCATTATCGCTGTGTTTTCGTGTACTTCCCATAGCTTCTCCAATATGGCTGTGCTTTCGCGCACCTCTCATAGCTTCTCCTACATTGCTGTGTTTTCCCGCACCTCACATAGCTTCCCCAATATCATTGTGTTTTCGCACACTTCTGATACCTTCCCGTATATCGCTGTGTTTTTGCTCACCTTTTATAGCTTACCCTAGATCGCCGTCTTTTCGCGTACCTCTCACATCTACCCCTATATCGCTGTGTCATGAAGCAGCTCTCATAGCTTCCCCTATATTGCTGTGTTTTTGCATACCTCCCATAGTTTCCGCTTTCTCGCTGTTTTCGCACACCCGTCATAGCCTGCCATATATTGTTATATTTTCACAAACCTCCCATAGCTTCCCCTATATCGCTGTGTCTTCTCGCACCTCTGTTACCTTCCCCTATATCGCTCCGTTGTCACACACCTCCCATGGCTTCCCCTATATCGCTGTGTTTTCGTGCACCTCTCTTACTTTCTCCTATATCGCCTTGTTTTCTCGCACCTCTCATACCTTCCCCCATATCGCTCTGTTATTATGCACCTCCCATAGGTTCCCCTACATCGCTGTGTTTTCTGGCACCTCTCATAGCTTCCCCTATATCGTTGTGCTTTCGCGTACCTCGCATCGCTTCCTCTATATCGTTTTTTTTCGCGCATCTCTCATACCTTCAGGTACATCGATGTGTGTTTGCGCACCATCCATAGTTGCCCCTATATCACTTTGTTTTCTGGCACCTCTCTTAACTTCTCCTATATCGCTGCGTTTTCGCGCACCTCTCATACCTTCCCCTATATCGCCGTGTTTTCACGCACCTCCCATAGCTTCCCATATATCACTGTATTTTCATGCACCTCGCATACCTACCCCTATATCGATGTGTTTTCGCGCACGTCTCAGAGCATCCCGTATATTGCTGTGTTTTCGCGCACCTCCCATAGCTTCCCCAATATGGCTGTGCTTTTGCGCACCTCTCATAGCTTCTCCTATATTGCTGTGTTTTCCCGCACCTCACATAGCTTCCCCAATATCATTGTGTTTTCACACACCTCTGATACCTTCCCATATATCACTGGGTTTTCGCTCACCTCTTATAGTTTCCCCTAGATTGCAGTCTTTTCGCGTACCTCTCACATCTACCCCTATATCGCTGTGTCATGAAGTAGCTCTCATAGCTTCCCCTATATTGCTGTGTTTTTGCATACCTCCCATAGCTTCCGCTTTTTTGCTGTTTTCGCACACCCCTCATAGCCTGCCATATATTGCTATATTTTCACAAACCTGTCATACCTTCCCCTAGATCGCTGTGTTTTCATGCTCCTCACAGAGCTTGCCCTATATCGCCATGTTTTCATGCACCTCCCATAGCTTCCCCTATATCGCTGTGTCTTCTCGCACCTTTGTTACCTTCCCCTAGATCGCCGTGTTTTCACGCACCTCGCATACCTTCCCCTATGTCCTGTTTTCGTCCTCCTCTCATACCTTCCCCTGCATCGATGTGTTTTTGCGCACCTTTCATACCTGCCCCTATAACGCGTTTTTCGCAGACCTTTCATAGCTTCCCCTACATCTCTGTGTTTTCGCGCATTTCTGATTTCTTCTCCTATATCTCCGTCTTTTCACGCACCTCGCATAGCTTCCACTATATTGCTGTGTTTTCTTTCACCTCTGATACCTTCCCCTATATCGCTCTGTTTTCGCGTACCTCTCGTAGCTTCCCATATATCGCTGCGTTTTCGCGCACCTCTCACATCTTTCCCTATGTCGCTGTGTTATCGAGCAGCTTTCATAGCTTCCCCTATCCCGCTGTGTTTTCGCATACCTCCCATAGCTTCCCCTATATTGCTGTGTTTTCCCATACCTCCCATAGCTTCCACTATATCGCTATGTTTTCTTTCACCTCTCATAACTTCCCCTATATTGCTATGTTTTCGCGCACCTCTCATACACTCTCTTACATCGCTGTGTTTTAGCGCACCTCTCTTACCTTCAATGATATCACTGTGTTCCCGCGCATGTCCCATACCATAAGACCATAAGGAGCAGAAGTAGGCCATTCGGCCCATTGAGTCTGCTCCGCCATTTTATCATGAGCTGATCCATTTTCTCCTAATTAGTCCCACTCCCCTGCCTTCTCACCATAGCCTTTGATGCCCTGGCTACTCAGATACCTATCAATCTCTGCCTTAAATACACCCAATAACTTGGCCTCCACTGCTGCCCGTGGCAATAAATTCCATAGATTCACCACCCTCTGACTAAAAAAATTTCTTCGCATTTCTGTTCTGAAAGGGCGCCCTTCAATCCTTAAGTCATGCCCTCACGTACTAGACTCCCCCATCATGTGAAACAACTTTGCCACATCCACTCTGTCCATGCCTTTTAACATTCGAAATGTTTCTATGAGGTCTTCCCTCATTCTTCTAAACTCCAAAGAATACAGTCCAAGAGCGGACAAACGTTCCTCATATGTTAACCGTCTCATTCCTGGAATCATTCTAGTGAATCTTCTCTGTACCCTCTCCGACGTCAGCACATCCTTTCTTAAATAAGGAGACCAAAACTGCCCACAGTACTCCAAGTGAGCTCTCACCAGCGCCTTATAGAGCCTCAACATCACATCCCTGCTCCTATACTCTATTCCTCTAGAAATGAATGCCAACATTGCATTCACCTTCTTCACTACTGACTCAACCTGGAGGTTAACTTTAAGGGAATCCCATACGAGCATTCCCAAGTCCCGTTGCATCTCAGAACTTTGAATTCTTTCCCTATTTAAATAATAGTCTGCCCGTTTATTTTTTCTGCCAATGTGCATAGCCATACATTTTCCAACATTGTACTTCTTTGCCACTTCTCTGCCCATTCTTCCAATCTACCCAAGTCTCTCTGAAGACTCTCCGCTTCCTCAGCACTACCAGCCCCTCCACCTACCTTCGTATCGTCAGCAAACTTAGCCACAAAGCCATCTATTCCATAACCCAAATCGTTGATGTACAATGTAAAAAGAAGCGGCCCCAACACTGATCCCTGTGGAACACCACTGGTAACCGGCAGCCAACCAGAATAGGATCCCTTTATTCCCACTCTCCGTTTCCTGCCAATCAGCCAAAACTCTATCCACGTATGTAACTTTCCTGTAATTCCATGGGTTCTTATCTTATTAAGATATATATATCTTCCGCTATATCGCTGTTTTCACACACCTCTCATAGCTTGCCATCTATGGCGATGTTTTCGCACACCTCTCATAAATTCCCCTAGATCGCTGTGTTTTCGCGCACCTCACATAGCGTCTCCTAGATCGCCATGTTTTCGCACACCTCCCATAGCTTCCCATATATATCGCTACGTTTTCTCACTCCTCTGATACCTTCCCCTATATCACTCTGCTGTCGTGCACTTCCCATGGCTTCCCATATATCGCTGAGATAACGCTCCTCTCTCATAGCTTCCCCTATATCGCCGTGTTTTCACGCACCTCTCATAGCTTCCCCTATATCGCTGTGATTTCGCGCACCTCGCATACCTTCCACTATATCTTTGAGTTTTTGCGCACCTCTCATACCTTACACTATATCGATGTGTTCGCGCACC
This sequence comes from Mobula birostris, assembly GCF_030028105.1. Taxonomy (NCBI): domain Eukaryota; kingdom Metazoa; phylum Chordata; class Chondrichthyes; order Myliobatiformes; family Myliobatidae; genus Mobula; species Mobula birostris. The sequence goes on along the minus strand of NW_027278544.1, from coordinate 18,085 downwards.
TCTCGAAGCTTCCCCTGTATTCATGTGTTCTCGCGCACCTCTTATCCCATCCCCTATAGCGCCGTGTTTTCGCGCACCTCTCATAGCTTCCCCTATATCGATGTGTCTTTGCGCACCTCGCAAACCGGCCCCTATGTCGTTGTGTTTTTGTGCACCTCTCATACCTTCCACTATATCGATGTGATTTTGCGCACCTCTCGTAGCTTCCCCTGTATTGATGTGTTTTCGCGCACCTCTCATATCTTCCCCCATATTGCCGTGTTCTGGTCCACCTCACCTAGCTTCCTCTACATCGCTGTGCTTTCGCGCACCTCCCATAGATTCCCCAATATGGCTGTGTTTTCGTGCACCTCTTATACCTTCCCCTGTATCGCTGTGCACTCGCACACCTCCCATAGCTTCCCCGACATCGCTGTGATTTCGCACAACTCCCGTGGCTTCCCCTATATCGCTGTGTTTTCGCGCACCTCGCATTCCTTCCTCTATATCGTTGTGTTTTCGCCACCTCTCATACCTCCCCTATATCGCTGTGTTTTCACGCATCTCCCATAACTTCCCATTTTTCGCCGTGTTTTCGCGCACCTCTCATAGCTTCCCATATATTGCAATGTTTTCCCGCACCTGTCACTCTTTCCCCAAATCACTGTGTTTTTGCGCACCTCTCATAGTTTCTCCTATATCGCTGTGTTTTCCCGCACCTTCCATGGCTTCCCCAATATCATTGTGTTTTTGCTCACCTCTGATACCTTCCCCTATATTGCCGAGTTTTCGCACACCTCTCACATCTTTCCCTATATCGCTGTGTTATCTAACAGCTTTCATGGCTTCCCATATATTGCTGTGTTTTCGCATACCTCCCACTGCTTCCGCTGTATCGCTGTTTTAGCACACCTCTCATAGCTTGCCATATATGGCGATATTTTCGCACACCTCTCATAACTTCCCTTAGATCGCTGTGTTCTCACGCACTTCCCATAGCGTCCCCTATATCTCTCTGTTGTCGTGCACCTCCCCTGGCATCCCATATATCGCTGTGTTCTCACGCACCCCTCATACCTTCCCCTACATCTCTGTGTTTTCACGCATTTCTCATAGATTCTCCTATATCTCGGTCTTTTCACGCACCTCCCATAGCTTCCACTATATTGCTGTGTTTTCTTGCCCCTCTCATACCTTCCCCTATATCGTTCTGTTTTCGTGCACCCCCCATAGCTTCCCATCTATCATTGTGTTTTCACGCACCTCTCATACCTTCCACTATATCGCTGTGTTTTCGCGCACCTCTCGTAGCCTCCCCTATATCGGTGTTTTCGCGCACCGCTCACAACTTCGCCTATATCGCTGTGTTTTCATGCACCTCCCATAGGTTTACCTACATCGCTGTGTATTTGCATGCCTATCATACTCTCCCCTCTGTTGCTGTGTTTTCGTGCACCTCTCATAGCTTTCCATATATTGCATTGATTTCACGCACCTCTCATAGCTTCCCCCAAATCGCGGTGTTTTCATGCACCTCTCATACCTTCCCCTATATCGCTGTGTTTTTGCTGACCTTTCACAGCTGTGCCTATATCGCCGTGTTTTCGCGAACCTCCCATAATTTCACATATAGCGCTGTGTTTTCACGCACCTCGCATACCTACCCCTATATTGCTGTGTTTTCTCGCACCTCCCATAGCTTCCCCTATATCGCTGTGTTTTCTCTCACCTCTGAAACCTTCCCCATATCGCTGTGTTGTCGTGCACCTCCCATAACTTCCCCTACATGGCTGTGTTTTCGCGCACCACTTATAGCTTCCCCAATATGGCTGTGTTGTCGCGCACGTCTCATACCTTCCCCTGTATCGCTGTGTTTTCGCACACCTCCCATACCTTCCCTAATATCATTGTGTTTTCGCACACCTCTGATACATTCCCCTATATCGCTGTGTTTTCGTGCACCTCTCACATTTTCCACTATATCGCTGTGTTATCGAGCACCTCTCATACCTTCCCCTGCATCGCTGTGTTTTCGCACACCTCTCATAACTTCCCGTAGATCGCTGTGTTTTCGGGCATCTCACATAGCGTCTCCTATATCGCCACGTTTTCGCACACCTCCCATAGCTTCCCCAATATCGCTGTGTTTTCTCACTCCTCTGATACTTTCCACTATATCGCTCTGTTGTCATGCACTTCCCATGGCTTCACAAATATCGCTGTTTTTTCGTGCACTACTCATACCTTCCCCTACATCGCTGCGTTTTCGTGCACCTCTCATAATTTCTACTATAATGCCGTGTTTTCACACACCTCCCATAGCTTCCACTATATTGCTGTGTTTTCTTTCACCTCTCATACCTTCCCCTATATCGCTCTGTTTTCGCGCACCTCTCGTAGCTTCCCATATATCGCTGCGTTTTCGCGCACCTCTCATAGCTTTCCCTATATCGTTATGTTTTCGCGCACCTCCCATAGATTCCCCTATATCGCTGTGTTTTTGTGCACCTCTCATACCGTCCCATATATCGCTCAGATAACGCTCCCCTCTCATAGCTTCCCCTATATCACCGTGTTTTCGTGCACCTCTCATAGCTTACCCTATATCGCTGTGTTTTTGCACACCTCACATGCCTTCCGCTATATCATTGAGGTTTTGCGCACCTGTCATACCTTCCACTATAATGCGTTTCCTCGCAGACCTCTCATAGCTTCCCCTATATCGCTGTGTTTTCGCGCACCTCGCATACCTTACACTATATCGATGTGTTTTCGCGCAATTCTCATACCTCCCCCTATATCGCTGTATTTTCATACACCTCCCATAGCTTCCCTTTTTTCGCCGTGTTTTCGTGCACCTCTTTTAGCTTCCCATATATTGCGATGTTTTCGGATACCTCTCATCGCTTTCCCCAAATCGCTGTGTTTTTGCGCACCTCCCATAGATTCCCCAATATGGCTGTGTTTTCATGCATCTCTTATACCTTCCCCTGCATCGCTGTGTTTTTGCACACCTCCCATAGCTTCCCCGATACCGCTGTGATTTTGTGCACCTCTCATATCTTACCCTATAGTGCTGTGTTTTTGCGCACCTCCCATACCTTCCCATTATTGCTGTGTTTTCGAGCACCTCCCATAGATTCCCCTATATCGCTGTGTTTTCTCGCAGCTCTCATAGCTTCCCCTATATTGTTGTGTTTTCGCACACCTTGCATAGCTTCCCCAATATCATTGTGTTTTTGCTCACCTCTGATACCTTCCACTATATTGCCGAGTTTTCGCACACATCTCACATCTTTCCCTATATCGCTGTGTTATCAAACAGCTTTCATGGCTTCCCATATATTGCTGTGTTTTCGCATACCTCCCACTGCTTCTGCAATATTGTTGTTTTCGCACACGTCTCATAGCTTCCCCTATATCGCCGTGTTTTCGCGCACCTCGCACACCTTCCGCTATATCATTATGTTTTTGCGCACCTCTCATACCTTCCACTATATTGATGTGTTCACGCACCTCTCGTAGCTTCCCCTGTATCGATGTGTTTTCGCGAACCTCTCATACCTGCCAATATAACGCGTTTTCTCGCAGATCTCTCATAACTTCCCCTATATCGCTGTGTTTTCGCGCAACTCGCATACCTACCCCTATATCGCTGTGTTTTTGTGCACCTCTCATACCGTCCTATATATCGCTCAGATAACGCTCCCCTCTCATGGCTTCCCCTATGTCGATGTGTTTTCGCGCACCTTGCATACCTTCCTCTATATCGTTGAGTTTTTGCGCACCTCTCATACCTTCCACTCTATCGGTGTGTTTTCGCGCACTTCTCATACATTCCCCTATATCGCAGTGTTTTCATACACCTCGCATAGCTTCCCCTTTTTCGCCGTGTTTTCGCACACCTCTCATAGCTTCCCATATATTGCGATGTTCTCGGACACCTCTCATCGCTTTCCCCAAATCGTTGTGTTTTCGCGCACCTCCTATAGATTCCCCAACATGGCTGTGTTTTCATGCACCTCTTATACCTTCCCCTGCATCGCTGTGTTTTCGCACACCTCCCATAGCATCCCGATATCGCTGTGATTTCGTGCACCTCTCATACCGTCCCATATATCGCTCAGATAACGCTCCCCTCTCATAGCTTCCCCTATATCACCGTGTTTTCGTGCACCTCTCATAGCTTCCCCTATATCGCTGTGTTTTTGCGCACCTCACATGCCTTCCGCTATATCATTGAGTTTTTGCGCACCTGTCATACCTGCCACTATAATGCGTTTCCTCGCAGACCTCTCATAGCTTCCCCTATATCGCTGTGTTTTCGCGCACCTCGCATACCTTACACTATATCGATGTGTTTTCGCGCAATTCTCATACCTTCCCCTATATCGCAGTGTTTTCATACAGCTCCCATAGCTTCCCTTTTTTCGCCGTGTTTTCGCGCACCTCTTTTAGCTTCCCATATATTGCGATGTTTTCGGATACCTCTCATCGCTTTCCCCAAATCGCTGTGTTTTTGCGCACCTCCCATAGATTCCCCAATATGGCTGTGTTTTCATGCATCTCTTATACCTTCCCCTGTTTCGCTGTGTTTTCGCACACCTCCCATAGCTTCCCCGATACCGCTGTGATTTTGTGCACCTCTCATATCTTACCCTATAGTGCTGTGTTTTTGCGCACCTCCCATACCTTCCCATTATCGCTGTGTTTTCGAGCACCTCCCATAGATTCCCCTATATCGCTGTGTTTTCTCGCAGCTCTCATAGCTTCCCCTATATTGTTGTGTTTTCGCGCACCTTGCATAGCTTCCCCTATATCGTTGTGTTTTCGTGCACCTCTCATACCTTCAAGTATATCGATGTGTGTTTGCGCACCTTCCATAGCTTCCTCTATATCTCTGTGTTTTCACGCACTTCTCATACCTTCAAGTATATCGATGTGTGTTTGCGCACCTCTCATACCTTCCACTCTATCGGTGTGTTTTCGCGCACCACTCATACCTTCCCTTACATCGCTGTGTTTTCGCGCACCTCTCATACTTTCTCCCATAACGCCATGTTTTCACGCACCTACCATAGCTTCCCCCATAACGCCATGTTTTCACGTACCTACCATAGCTTCCCCTATATCGCTGTGTTTTCTCGCACCTCTCATACCTTCCCCTATATCGTTGTGTTTTCGCGCACCTCCCGTAGCTTCCCATTTCTCGCCGTGTTTTTGCGCACCTCTCATAGCTTCCCATATATTGCGATGTTTTCGTGCACCTCTCATCGCTTTCCCCAATTCGCTGTGTTTTTGCGTACCTCTTGTAGCTTCCCCTCTATCGATGTGTTTTCGCGCACCTCTCATAATTTCCCCTATATCGCTATGTTTTCATGCACCTCCCATAGGTTCCCCAACATCGCTGTGTTTTCGCGTGCCTATCATAACCTCTCCTGTGTTGCTGTGTTCTCGTGCACCTGTCATAGCTTTCCATATATTGTATTGATTTCGCGCACCTCTCATAGCTTCCCCCAAATGGCTGTGTTTTCGCGCACCTTTCATCGCTTTCCCCAAATAGCTGTGTTTTTGCACACCTCTCATATCTTCCCCCATATTGCCATGTTCTGGTGCACCTCACATAGCTTTCCCTACATCGCTGTGTTTTCGCGCACCTCCCATAGATTCCCCAATATGGCTATGTTTTCGTGCACCTCTTATACCTTCCACTGTTTCGCTGTGTTTTCGCACACCTCCCATAGCATCCCGACATCGCTGTAATTTTTTGCACCTCTCATACCTTCCCCTATAGCGCTGTGTTTTTGCGCACCTCTCATAGCTTCCACTGTATCGTTGTGTTTTCGCACACCTCTCAGACCTTCAAGTATATCGATGTGTGTTTGCACACCTTCCATAGCTTCCCCTGTATCACTGTGTTTTCGCGCACCTCTCATACCTTCCTCTAGACTGCCGTGTTTTCACGTAACTCGCATACCTTCCCCTATGTCGTTGTGTTTTTGTGCACCTCTCATACCTTCACCTGTATCGATGTGTTTTCACTCACCTTTCATACCTGCCTCTATAACACATTTTTTCGCAAACCTCTCATAGCTTCCCCTACATCGCTGTGTTTTCGCGCACCTCCCATAGATTCCCCAATATGACTATGTTTTCGTGCACCTCTTATACCTTCCACTGTTTCGCTGTGTTTTCGCACACCTCCCATAGCATCCCGACATCGCTGTAATTTTTTGCACCTCTCATACCTTCCCCTATAGCGCTGTGTTTTTGCGCACCTCTCATAGCTTCCACTGTATCGTTGTGTTTTCGCACACCTCTCATACCTTCCTCTAGATTGCCGTGTTTTCACGTAACTCGCATACCTTCCCCTATGTCGTTGTGTTTTTGTGCACCTCTCATACCTTCACCTGTATCGATGTGTTTTCACTCACCTTTCATACCTGCCTCTATAACACATTTTTTCGCAAGCCTCTCATAGCTTCCCCTATATCGCTGTGTTTTTGCGCACCTTTCATAGCTTTCCTGAAATTGCTGTGTTTTTGCGCACCTCTCATAGCTTCCCCTACATCTCTGTGTTTTCATGCACCTCCCATAGCTTCCCCTATATTGCTGTGTTTTCTTGCAACTCTCATACCTTCCCCTATAACTTTCTGTTTTCATACACCTCCCATAGCTTCCCATATATCGCTGTGTTTCCGCGCACTTCTCATACCTTCCACAATATCACTGCGTTTCCGCGCACGTCTCGTAGGTTGTGCTATATCGATGTGTTTTCCCGCACCTCTCATAACTTCCCCTATATCGCTGTGTTTCCATGCACCTCCCATAGGTTCCCCTACATTGCTGTGTTTTCACGTGCCTATCATACCTTCCCCTATATCATTGTGTTCTCGTGCATCTCTCATAGCTTTCCATATATTGCAATGTTTTCGTGCACCTCTCATAGCTTCCCCCAAATTGCTGTGTTTTCACGCACCTCTCATACATTCTCTTATATCTTCGTCTTTTCACGCACCTCCCATAGCTTCCACTATATTGCTGTGTTTTCTTGCACCTCTCATACCTTCTCCCATATCGCTCTGTTTTCGTGCACCTCCCATAGCTTCCCATATGTCGCTGTGTTTTCATGCACCTCCCACAGGTTCCCCAACATCGCTGTGTTTTCGCGTGCCTATCATAACCTCTCCTGTGTTGCTGTGTTCTCGTGCACCTGTCATAACTTTCCATATATTGTATTGATTTCGCGCACCTCTCATCGCTTTCCCCAAATAGCTGTGTTTTTGCGCACCTCTCATATCTTCCCCCATATTGCCGTGCTCTGGAGCACCTCACAAAGCTTCCCCTACATCGCTGTGTTTTCGCGAACCTCCCATAGATTCCCCAATATGGCTTTTTTTTCGCACACCCCTTATACATTCCCCTGTATCGCTGTGCTTTAGCACACCTCACATAGCTTCCCCTATATCGTTGTGATTTTGCGAACCTCTCATACCTTCAAGTATATCGATGTGTGTTTGCGCACCTTCCATAGCTTCCTCTATATCGCTGTGGTTTCGCGCAACTCGCATATCTACCCCTATATCGTTTTGTTTTTGTGCATCTCTCATACCTTCCATATATCAATGTGTTTTCGCGCAGCACTCGTAGCTTCCCTGATATCGATGTGTTTTCGCACACCTCTCATACCTACCCCTATAACGCGTGTTTTTGCAGACCTCTCATAGCTTCCCCTGTATCGCCGTTTTCTCGCACACCTCCCATAGCTTCCCCTGTATCGCTGTGTTTTCGCGCACCTCTCACATCTTCCCCTATATCGCTGTGTTATCGAGCAGCTTTCATAGCTTCCCCTATATTGCTGTGTTTTTGCGCACCTCAGATAGCGTCCCTATATATTCATGTTTTCGGACACCTCCCATAGTTTCTCCTATATCACCGTCTTTTCTCACTCCTCTGATATCGTCCCCTATATCACTCTGTTGTCGTGCACTTCCCATGGCTTCCCCTATATCACTGTATTTCCATGCACCTCCCATAGGTTCCCCTACCTCGCTGTATTTTCACGGGCCTATCATACCTTCCCCTATATCATTGTGTTCTCGTGCACCTCTCATAGCTTTCCATATTTTGCAATGTTTTCGTGCACCTCTCTTAGCTTCCCCCAAATCGCTGTGTTTTTGCGCACCTCACATACCTTCCCCTATGTCGTTGTGTATTTGTGCACCTCTCATACCTTCCCCTATATCGCTGTGATTTCGTGCACCTCTCATAGCTTTCCTAAAATGGTTGTGTTTTTGCGCACCTCTCATAGCTTCCCCTATATCGCTGTGTTTTTGTGCACCTCTCATACCATCCAATATATCGCTGAGATAACGCTCCCCTCTCATAGCTTCCCCTATATCGCCGTGTTTTCACGCACCTCGCATACCTTCCGCTATATCGTTGAGTTTTTGCGCACCTCTCATACCTTCCACTATATCGATGTGTTCACGCACCTCTCGTAGCTTCCCCTGTATCGATGTGTTTTCGTGCACCTCTCATACCTGCCCATATAACGTGTTTTCTCGCAGATCTCTCATAGCTTCCCCTATATCGCTGTGTTTACGCGTTCCTCGCATATCTTCCACTTTATCGATGTGTTTTCGTGCACTTCTCATACCTTCCCCTATATCTCTGTGTTTTCATGCACCTCGCATAGCTTCCCTTTTTTCACCGTGGTTTCGCGCACCTCTCATAATTTCCCATATATTGCGATGTTTTCGCACACCTCTCATCGCTTTCCCCAAATCGCTGTCTTTTTGCGCACTTCTCACATCTACCCCCATATATTTTTGTTCTGGTGCTCCTCACATAGCATCCCCTACATTGCTGTGTTTTCGCGCACCTCCAATAGATTCCCCAATATGGCTGTGTTTTCATGCTCCTCCCATAGCTTCCAGTTATCGCTGTCTTCTGTCTCTGTATCTTGTTTTACGGCGGTTGGCATCCAGCTTAATGGTGCATTACCGCCACCCTCTGCTCCAGAATGTGCACTAGACATACATTCTAAATCCCTTCACCCAATCACACACACATATATATACAAACCTACACTTCACCCTCCCATCTTTGACCATCCTAGTATCCTATTCCTGTTTATTCGTCATATTCTATAAAAAACCCCTGTACCCCTTAAAAACGCTAAAATCGCTGTCTTTTCCCGAACCTCCCATAGATTCCTCAATATGGCTGTGTTTTCGCGCACCCCTTATACCTTCCCCTGTATCGCTGTGCTTTAGCACACCTCATATAGCTTCCCCGATATTGCTGTGATTTCGCGCACCTCCTGTAGCTTCCCCTATATCACTGTGTTTTCTTGCACCTCTCATAGCTTCCCCTATATTGCTGTGTTTTCGCGCACCTTCCATAGCTTCCCCTATATCGTTGTGATTTCGTGCACCTCTCATAACTTCAAGTATATCGATGTGTGTTTGCGCACCTTCCATAGCTTCCCCTATATCGCTGTGTTTTCGCGCAACTCGCGTACTTACCCCTATATCGTTTTGTATTTGTGCACCTCTCACACCTTCCATATATCAATGTGTTTTCGCGCACCTCTCGTAGTTTCCCTGATATCGATGTATTTTCGCACACCTCTCATACCTGCCCCTATGACGCGTTTTTTGCAGACCTCTCATAGCTTCCTCTGTGTCGCTGTGTTTTCCCGCACCTCCCATAGCTTCCAAAATATCGTTGTATTTTCACACACCTCTGATACCTTCCCCTATATCGCTGTGTTTTTGCGCACCTCTTATAGCTTCCCATATATCGTCGTGTTTTCGCGCACTTCTCACGTCTTCTCCTATGTCGCTGTGTTATCGAGCAGCTTTCATAGCTTCCCCTATATTGCTGTGTTTTCGCATACCTCCCATAGCTTCCGCTATATCGCAGTTTTCACACACGTCTCATAGCTTGCCATATATGACGATGTGTTCGCACACCTCTCATAAATTCCCCTAGATCGCTGTGTTTTCGCGCATCTCACATAGCGTCCCCTATATTGCCATGTTTTCGCACACCTCCCATAGCTTCCCCTATATCGCCGTCTTTTCTCACTCCTCTGATACCTTCCCCTATATCTCTCTGTTGTCGTGCACTTCCCATGGTTTCCCATATATCGCTGTGTTTTCGTGCACCACTCATACCTTCCCCTACATCACTGTATTTTCGTGCATCTCTCATATTTTCTACTATAATGCCATGTGTTCACACACCTCCCATAGCTTCCACTATATCGCTGTGTTTTCTCTCACCTCTCATATCTTCTCCTAAATCGCTCTGTTTTCGCGCACCTCTCGTAACTTCCCATATATCGCTGCATTTGCGCACACCTCTCATAGATTTCCCTATATCGCTATGTTTTTGTGCACCTCCCATAGCTTCCCCTATATCGCTGTGCTTTTGTGCACCTCTCGTACCGTCCAATGTATTCACTGAGATAACGCTCCCCGCTCATAGCTTCCCCTATATCGCCGTGTTTTCGCGTACGTCGCATACCTTCCGCTGTTCCCGATGTTGGGGAAGTCCAGAACGAGGGGTCACAGTTTGAGGATAAAGGGGAAGCTTTTTAGAACCGAGATTAGGAAAAACTTCTTCACACAGAGAATGGTGAATCTGTGGAAATCTCTGCCACAGGAAACAGTTGAGGCCAGTTCATTGACTATATTTAAGAGGGAGTTAGATATGGCCCTTGTGGCTACGGGGATCGGGGGTATGGAGGGAAGGCTGGTGCAGGGTTCTGAGTTGGATGATCAACCATGATCATAATAAATGGCGGTGCAGGCTCGAAGAGCCGAATGGCCTACTCCTGCACCTATTTTCTATGTTTCTATGTTTCTATACCTCCCATAGCTTCCGCTATATCACTGTTTTCGCACACCTCTCATAGCTTGCCATATATGGTGATGTTTTCGCACATCTCTCATAACTTCCCCTAGATCGCTGAGTTTTCGCGCACCTCACAAAGCGTCCCCTATATCGCCATGTTTTTGCACACCTCCCATAGCTTCCACTATATTGATGTGTTTTCTCTCACCTCTCATACCTTCCCCTATATCGCTCTGTTTTCGCGCACCTCTCGTAGTTTTGAATATATATCGGTGAGTTTTCGCGCACCTCTCATAGTTTTCCCTATATCGCTATGTTTTCGCACACCTCCTACAGCTTCCGCTATATCGTTCTGTTTTTGTGTACCTCTCATACCGTCCCATATATCACTGAGCTAACGCTCCCCTGTCATAGCTTCCCCTATATTGCCGTGTTTTCGCACACCTCTCATAGCTTCCCCTAGATCGCTGTGTTTTCTGTACCTCGCATACCTTCCGCGTTATCGTTGAGTTTTTGCGCACCTCTCATACCTTCCACTATATCGATGTGTTCGCGCACTTCATCCCTTCCCTTATATCACCGTGCTTTCCCGCACCTCTCATAGCTTCCGCTATATAGCTGTGTTTTCATGCACCTCGCACAGCTTTCCCTATGTCATTGTGGTTTTGTGCACCTCTCATACCTTCCACTATATCGACGTGTTTTCGTGCAACTCGTGTAGCTTCCCCGTATCGATGTGTTTTCGCGCACCTCTCATACCTGCCTCTATAACGCGTTTTTTCGCAGATCTCTCATAGTTTCCCCTTTTTCACCATGTTTTCGCGCACCTCTCATCGCTTTCTGCAAATCGTTGTGTTTTTGTGCACCTCTCATATCTTCCCCCATATTGCAGTGTTCTGGTGCACCTCACATAGCTTCCCCTACATCGCCGTGTTTTCGCGCACCTCCCTTAGATTCCCCGATAACGCTGTGATTTCGTGCACCTCTCATATCTTCTACTATAGCGCTGTGTTTTTGCGCACCTCCCATACCTTCCAATTATCGCTGTGTTTTTGCGCACCTTTCCATAGATTCCCCAACATGGCTGTCTTTTCGTGCACCTCTTATATCTTCCCCTGTATCGCTGTGCTTTCGCACACATCCCATAGCTTCCCTGATATCGCTGTGATTTTGCGCACCTCCCGTAGCTTCCCCTATATTGATTTGTTTTCTGGCACCTCTCATAGCTACCCATATATCGATGTGTTTTCACGCACCTTACATAGCTTCCCCTATTTTGTTATTTTCGCGCACCTCTCATGCCTTCAAGTAGATCGATATGTGTTTGCGCACCTTCGCATACCTACCCCTATATCGTTTTGTTTCGTGCACCTCTCAATTAGGAAGGGGAAAAAAGATTATGAGAGAAAACTGGCAGGGAACATAAAAACTGACTGTAAAAGCTTTTATAGATATGTAAAAAAGAAAAGACTGGTAAAGACAAATGTAGGTCCCCTGCAGACAGAAACAGGTGAATTGATTATGGGGAGCAAGGACATGGCAGACCAATTGAATAATTACTTTGGTTCTGTCTTCACTAAGGAGGACATAAATAATCTTCCAGAAATAGTAGGGGACAGAGGGTCCAGTGAGATGGAGGAACTGAGCGAAATACTTGTTAGTAGGGAAGTGGTGTTAGGTAAATTGAAGGGATTGAAGGCAGATAAATCCCCAGGGCCAGATGGTCTGCATCCTAGAGTGCTTAAGGAAGTAGCCCAAGAAATAGTGGATGCATTAGTGATAATTTTTCAAAACTCGTTAGATTCTGGATTAGTTCCTGAGGATTGGAGGGAGGCTAATGTAACCCCACTTTTTAAAAAAGGAGGGAGAGAGAAACCAGGGAATCATAGACCGGTTAGCCTAACGTCGGTGGTGGGGAAACTGCTGGAGTCAGTTATCAAACATGTGATAACAGCACATTTGGAAAGCGGTGAAATCATCGGACAAAGTCAGCATGGATTTGTGAAAGGAAAATCATGTCTGACGAATCTCATAGAATTTTTTGAGGATGTAACTAGTAGAGTGGATAGGGGAGAACCAGTGGATGTGGTATATTTGGATTTTCAAAAGGCTTTTGACAAGGTCCCACACAGGAGATTAGTGTGCAAACTTAAAGCACACGACATTGGGGGTAAGGTATTGATGTGGATGGAGAATTGGTTAGCAAACAGGAAGCAAAGTGTGGGAATAAACGGGACCTTTTCAGAATGGCAGGCGGTGACTAGTGGGGTACCGCAAGGCTCAGTGCTGGGACCCCAGTTGTTTACAATATATATTAATGACTTGGATGAGGAAATTAAATGCAGCATCTCCAAGTTTGCAGATGACACGAAGCTGGGTGGCAGTGTTTGCTGTGAGGAGGATGCTAAGAGGATGCAGAGTGACTTGGATAGGTTGGGTGAGTGGGCAAATTCATGGCAGATGCAATTTAATGTGGATAAATGTGAAGTTATCCACTTTGGTGGCAAAAATAGGAAAACAGATTATTATCTGAATGGTGGCCGATTAGGAAAAGGGGAGGTGCAACGAGACCTGGGTGTCATTATACACCAGTCATTGAAAGTGGGCATGCAGGTACAGCAGGTGGTGAAAAAGGCGAATGGTATGCTGGCATTTATAGCGAGAGGATTCGAGTACAGGAGCAGGGAGGTAATACTGCAGTTGTACAAGGCCTTGGTGAGACCACACCTGGAGTATTGTGTGCAGTTTTGGTCCCCTAATCTGAGGAAAGACATCCTTGCCATAGAGGGAGTACAGAGAAGGTTTACCAGATTGATTCCTGGGATGGCAGGACTTTCATATGAAGAAAGACTGGATGAACTGGGCTTGTACTCGTTGGAATTTAGAAGATTGAAGGGGGATCTGATTGAAACGTATAAAATCCTAAAGGGATTGGACAGGCTAGATGCAGGAAGATTGTTCCCGATGTTGGGGAAGTCCAGAATAAGGGGTCACAGTTTGAGGATAAAGGGGAAGCCTTTTAGGACCGAGATTAGGAAAAACTTCTTCACACAGAGAGTGGTGAATCTGTGGAATTCTCTGCCACAGAAAACAGTTGAGGCCAGTTCATTGACTATATTTAAGAAGGAGTTAGATATGACCCTTGTGGCTACGGGGATCAGAGGGCATGGAGGGAAGGCTGGGGCGGGGTTCTGAGTTGGATGATCAGCCATGATCATAATAAATGACGGTGCAGGCTCGAAGGGCCGAATGGCCTACTCCTGCACCTATTTCCTATGTTTCTATGTTTCTATACCTTCCCCTGTATCGATGTGCTTTCACGCACCTCTCGTAGCTTCCCTGGTATTGATGTGTTTTCGCGTACCTCTCATACCTACCCCTGTAATGCGTGTTTTTGCAGGCCTCTCATATCTTCCCCTATATCGCTGTGTTTTCGCGCACCTCGTATACCTACCCCTATATCGTTGTGCTTTCGCGCACCACTCATACCTTCCACTATATCGATGCGTTTTCGCCACATCTCACACCTTCTCCTATATCGCTGTGTATTCACGCACCTCCCATAGCTTCCCATTTTTTGCTGTTTTTTCGCGCACCTCACATGGCTTCCCCTATATTGCGATGTTTTCCCACACCTCTCATCACTTTCCCCAAGTCACTGTGTTTTTGTGCAACTCTCATAGCTTCTCCTGTATCGCTGTGTTTTCCCGCACCTCCCATAGCTTCCCCAATATCATTGTGTTTTCGCACACCTCTGATACCTTTCCCTATATCGCCGCGTTTTCGCGCACCTCTCACATCTTTCCCTATATCGCTTTGTTTTCAAACAGCTTTCATACCTTCCCCGATATTGCTGTGTTTTCGCGTACCTCCCACTGCTTCCGCTATATCGCTGTTTTGGCACACCTCTCATAGCTTGCCATATATGGCGATATTTTCGCACACCTCTCATAGCTTCCTCCAGATCGCTGTGTTTTCACGCACCTCATATAGCGTCCCCTATATTGCCATGTTTTCGCACACCTCCCACAGCTTCCCCAATATCGCTGTGTTTTCTCGCACCTCTGCTACCTTCCCCTATATCTCTCTGTTGTCGTGCACCTCCCCTGGCTTCCCATATATCGCTGAGTTTTCTCCCACCTCTCATAATTTCTCCCATAACGCCGTGTTTTCACGCATCTGACATAGCTTCCCCTATATCGCTGTGTTTTCTCGCACCTCTCATACCTTCCCCTATATTGCTCTGTTTTTGTGCACCTCCTGTAGCTTGCCATTTTTCGCCATGTTTTCGTGCACCTCTCATAGCTTCCCATATATCGCTATGTTTTCGTGCACCTCCTGTAGCTTCCCCTATATTGCCGTGTTTTCTTGCACCCTTCATACCTTCCCCTATATTACTCTGTTTTTCGTGCACCTCCCATAGCTTCCCATATATTGCTGTGTTTTCGCATACCTCTCATACCTTCCACTATATCGCTGTGTTTACGCGCACCTCTCGTAGCTTCTCCTATATCGATGTGTTTTCGCGCACCTCTCATAACTTCCCATATATCATCGTGTTTTCGTGCACCTCCCATAGGTTCCCCTATAAGACTGTGTTTTTGCTCACCTCTCATAGCTGCCACTATATCGCCATATTTTTGCGCAGATCTCATATCTTCCCCTATAGAGGTGCGTTTTCTCTCACCTCTCATAACTTCCCTTATATCGCCCTGTTTTCGCACACCTCTCATACATTCCCCTACATCTCCATGTTTTCGCACAGTGCTCATACCTTCCTGTATATTGGTGTGAGTTTGCGCACCTCGCATACTTCCCCTATATCGCTGTGTTTCGCGCACCTTTCATAGATTCCCCTAAATCACTGTGTTTTTGCTCACCTCGCATAGCTTCCCCTATATCGCTGTATTTTCGTTCACCTCTTACAGCTGCCCCTATATCGCCGTGTTTTGGCGATCTTCGCATAACTTCCCCTATACAGCTGTGTTTTCTATCACCTCTCAAAACTTCCCCTGTATCGCCGTGTTTTCGCGCACCTCTCATACCTTCAACTATATCGCTGTGTTTACGCGCACGTTCCATACCTTCCCATATATTGCTATGTTTTTCTGCACCTCCCATAGCTTCCCCTATATTGCTGTGCTTTTGCGCACATCTCATACATTCTGCTGTATCGCTGTATTTACGCGCACCTCTCATACATTCTCTTATATCGCCATGTTTTCGCGCACCTCTCATACCTTCAACTATATCGCTGTGTTTTCGCGCACATCCCATACCTTCCCCTATAGTGCTGTGTTCTTGTGAACCTCTCAAAGCTTTCCCAAAAGCTCTGTGTTTTAGCACACCTCCCATAGCTTCCCATATATTGCTGTGTTTTCACCGGCCTCTCATACCTTCCCCTATATTGCTGTGTTTTCGCGCACCTCTCATAGCTTCCCATATATCGCTGTGTTTTCGCGCACCTCACATTGCTTCCCCTAAATCCTTGTGTTTTCGTGCACTTCTCATACCTCCAACTATATTGATGTGTTTTTGTGCACCTCTCGTAGCGTCCCCTCTACCGTTGTGTTCTCACGCACCTCTCATAGCTTCCATATATTGCGATGTTTTCGCACACCTGTCATAGCTTCCCCCAAATCGCTGTGTTTTCTCGCACCTCTCATAGTTTCCCCTATATCGCCGTGTTTTCCGCACCTCACATACCTTCCCCTATATCGCTATGTTGTTGCGCAAATCCCATGGCTTCCCCTATATCACTGTGTTTTCACGCACCTCTCATATCTTCCCATATATAGTCGTGTTTTCGCGCACCTCCCATAGGTTCCCCTATAAGACTGTGTTTTTGCGCACCTCTCATCCCTTCCCCTTTATCGCTGTGTTATCACGCACCTCTCATAGCTTCCACTCTACCGCTGTGCTCTCGCGCACCTCTCATACCTTCCCCTATAGAGGTGCGATTTCTCTCACCTCTCATAACTTCCCTTATATTGCTGTGTTTTTGCACACCTCTCATACATTCCCCTACATCTCCATGTTCTCGCGCACTGCTCATACCTTCCTGTATATTGGTTTGATTTTGCGCACCTCGCATAGCTTCCCCTATATCGCTGTTTTCCGCACACCTCTGATAGATTCCCCTAAATCGCTGTGTTTTCGCGCACCTCTCATAACTTCCCCTATATCGCTGTGTTTTCATGCACCTTCCATAGGTTCCGCTACATCGCTGTGTTTTCACGTGCCTATCATACCTTCCCCTATATCAATGTGTTCTCATAGCTTACCCCAAATCGCTGTGTTTTCTCGCACCTCTCATAGCTTCCCCTATATCGCTGTTTTCTCGCACCTCTCATATCTTCCCCTATATGGCTGAGTTTTTGCTGACCTCTCACAGCTGTGCCTATATCGCCATGTTTTCACACACCTCCCATAGCTTCCCATATATCACTGTCTTTTCGCGCACCTCTCATAACTTCTCCTATGTCGTGGTGTTTTCACGTACCTGCCATTGCTTCCCCTATATCTATTATATTACCTGGTTATTTTAAGTCTAAACTGCACTGTTTGTACTTACTTTTTTTTTGTGTATCTCTTGTAAAGTTATATTGCAACGGTGTATCAGTGCCTATATGGTTTACCTTTTGTGTACTAATTCAATAAAAAGACTTAAAAAGAAAAGATTTGGGGGAAGCTATGAGAGGTGCGTGAAAACGCAGTGATATAGAGGAATGTATGAGAGGTGCGCGAAAACACATCGATATTGGGGAAGCTACGAGAGGTGCGTGAAAACACATCAATATAGTTGAAGGTATGAGACATGCGCGAAAACATAATGATGTAGGGGAAGCAATGCGAGGTGCGCGAAAAAAAAGCGATATAGAGGAAGGTATGAGAGGCCGGTGAAAACACAGTGATATAGGGGAAGCTATGAGAGGTGCGCGAAAACACGGCGATATAGGGGATGGTATGAGAGGTGCGCGAAAACAAATCGATATGGGGAAGCTACGAGAGGTGCGTGAAAACAGAGAGATTTTGAGACAGCTATGAGAGGTGCGCGAAAACACAGCGCTATAGGGGAAGCTATGGGAGGTGCGCGAAAACACGGCGATATACGTGAAGGAATGAGAGGTGTGTGAAAACACATCAATATGGGGAAGCGATGAGAGGTATGAGATGGTATGCAAGGTGCATGAAAACAGTGATATAGAGGTAGGTATGAGAGGTGCGCGAAAACACAGCA